>NC_080378.1:55153285-55311028 GCF_014773155.1 Arachis stenosperma | reverse complement strand
AGGACCAAGAGAAACAGCATTCACTTGCCCTTCTGGCGTGTTTGCCTATAGGAGGATGCCTTTTGGTCTGTGCAATGCACCTGCAACCTTTCAAGGTGCATGCTCTCTATCTTCTCAGATGGTAGAGAAATTTCTGGAAGTCATGGACGACTTTTCAGTATGGAGACTCATTCATCTCTTGTCTAATCACTATTTGTCCTTAAAAGGTGCCAAGAGACTAACCTGGTTTTAAACTGGGAAATGTCACTTTATGGTGACTGAAGGAATTGTCCTTGGGCACAAATTTCAAGCAAGGGATAAGGTGGATAAAGCAAGTAGAGTAATTGAAAAATTACCACCACCTGCCAATGTTAAGGCAATCAGAAGCTTTCTGGGGCATGCAGGATTCTACAGAAGGTTTATAAAGGATTTTTCAAAAATTGCAAACCTTTAAGTAACCTGCTAGCTGCTGACACAACATTTGTGTTTGACACACAGTGTCTGCAGGCATTTGAGACCCTGAAAGCTAAGCTGGTCACAGCACCAGTCATCTCTGCACCAGATTGGACATTGCCATTTGAATTAATGTGTGATGCCATTGATCATGCCATTGGTGCAGTGTTGGGACAGAGGCATAACAAACTTCTGCATGTCATTTATTATGCTAGCCGTGTTCTAAATGATGCACAGAAGAATTACACAACCACAGAAAAAGAATTACTTGCAGTGGTCTATGCCATTGACAAGTTTAGATCTTATCTAGTAGGATCCAAAGTGATTGTGTACACTGACCATGCTGCTCTTAAATACTTACTCACAAAGCAGGATTCAAAACCCAGACTAATAAGATGGGTGTTGCTTCTGCAAGAGTTTGATATAGAAATAAGAGACAGAAAAGGGACAGAGAACCAAGTAGCTGATCATCTGTCCCGAATAGAACCAGTAGCTGGGGCGTCCCTCCCTTCTACTGAGATCTCTGAGACTTTCCCATGAGTAACTCTTTGCCATCCAGGAAGCTCCTTGGTTTGCAGATATTGCAAATTATAAGCTGTGAGGTTCATACCCCAGGAGTACAGCAAAGTGCAAAGAAGAAATTAATTTCGGATGCCAAGTACTATCTCTGGATGAACCATATCTCTTTAAGAGATGTGCAGACGGAGTAATCCGCAGATGTGTACCCAGAGAAGAAGCACAAAAGATCCTATGGCATTGCCATGGATCACAGTATGGAGGGCATTTTGGAAGTGAGCGAACAGCCGCTAAAGTCCTCCAATATGGCTTCTACTGGCCTACTCTCTATAAAGATTCCCGAGAGTTTGTGCGTAACTGTGACAGTTGCCAAAGAGCTGGTAACCTGCCTCCGGATATGCATGCCTCAACAAGGGATATAGAGATAGAATTGTTTGATGTATGGGGAATTGACTTCATGGGTCCATTCCCACCATCATACTCAACACTTACATTCTGGTGGCAGTGGACTACGTATCTAAGTGGGTAGAAGCAATTGCTACACCCACTAATGATACCAAGACCGTGCTAAAATTCCTCCGAAACACATCTTCAGCAGGTTTGGTATTCCCAGAGTACTAATCAGTGATGGGGGCACTCATTTCTGCAATAGACAGCTACTCTGCCATGGTTGATATGGAATCAGCCATAAAGTGGCAACTCCGTATCATCCACAGATAATGGGAAGCTGAAGTCTCTAACAGAGAGCTAAAAAAATCCTAGAACGGACTGTGATAGCCAGGAGAAGGATTGGGCAAAGAGCTTGGATGCTCTGTGCATACAGAACATTCAAGACTCCTATAGAACCTCTCCATACCAAGTGTGTATGGGAAGGCCTGTCATCTGCCCGTGGAACTGGAACATAAAGCCTATTGGGCAACAGGTTCCTAAACATGGATGCACAGTTAGCTGGTGAAAAGAGATTACTCCAGCTAAATGAGCTAGAGGAGTTTAGACTCAATGCCTTTGAAAATGCAAAAATTTATAAGGAAAAGGCAAAGAAATGGCATGACAAGAAGTTGTCAACCAGAGTCTTTGAGCCAGGACAAAAAGTTCTGCTCTTCAACTCTAGGCTCAAATTGTTTGCAGGAAAACTCAAATCCCGGTGGAGGGGTCCGTATGTGATTACAGGAGTTTCACCATATGGATATGTTGAGCTTCAAGATATTGATTCTGACAAAAAGTTCATTGTTAATGGACAGAGAATCAAGCATTATCTTGAAGGCAATTTTGAGCAGGAATGCTCAAAACTGAGACTTGAGTGATTCTCAGTGAAGGTCCAGCTAAAGACAGTAAAGAAGCGCTTGCTGGGAGGCAACCCAGTCATTAGGAGGTTATATGATTTGTTCTTACAGAGGCAAGTATCAAAAATGAAGGAATTCACAGAGTTACAGAAGGATTCAACTCAAAAAGCAGAGAAAATGAGCTTACTGGCGAAAAAACGCCAGTAAGGGGCATTTTGGGCGTTAAACGCCAGAATGGGTATCATTCTGGGCGTTTAACGCCAGGAATGGTGCCATTTTGGGCGTTAAACGCTAGAGTGGGCACCATTCTGGGCGTTTAACGCCAGGCGTGCAGCATCCTGGGCGTTTTGGAAAAACGCCCAGTGATGAAGGAATTCTGGCGTTTAACGCCAGCCAGGGCACCTGGCTGGGCGTTAAACGCCCAAAAGGGGCAACAAATGGGCGTTAAACGCCAGAATGGGTGCCATTCTGGGGCGTTTAACGCCAGAAAGGTGGGGGGACCACAATTTTGTTTTCAAACCAAATTTTTTCAAACTTTCCTTTTCTTACCCATACTTTTCTACAAAATCACACTTCAACCATTCATCATTCACTTTCAAATCTTCAAAAATCAAAACCATTCTTCAAATCTATTTCAAATCAATTCCAAATATTGTTCAAAAACTCACCTTTCTCTCAAATTCTTTCCATATCTTTTCAAAATCTCCTTTCAAACTTTTCTTTTTTTTCGAAATCTCTCCTCCCCACCCTATAAATACACGTTTGTTCCCCCTCATTCCACCACACCATTCGAATTTCCTCTTCCTCTCTCTCTCTTCTCTCCTTTCTTTTGCTTGAGGACAAGCAAACCTCTAAGTTTGGTGTGCTTTTCCGTGATCACTAAGCCAAGATTCATCAAGATCATGGCTCCTAAGGGAAAACAAACCAATTTAAGAGGAAAGAAAGAGAATAATCCAAAGAATCTTTGGAATCAAGAGAAGTTCTTAACTAAAGAACATGAAGACCATTATCATAAAATAATGGGTCTGAGGTCAGTGATCCCGGAAGTTAAATTTGATCTGAAAGAAGATGAATATCCTGGGATCCAAGAGCAAATTCGAAAAAGAGGATGGGAAGTTCTAACCAATCCTGAGATAAAGGTTGGAAGGAACATGGTTCAGGAATTCTACTCAAATTTGTGGTTAACAGATAAGCAGAGAATGACTGGAACTGCTTACCATACCTACAGAACCATGGTCAGAGGGAAAGTTATGTACTTCCATCTGGACAAAATAAGAGAAATCTTCAAATTCCCTCAACTGCAAGATGATCCTGACTCCTTTAATAGGAGGATGGTGAGAGCAGATAAAGGGTTGGATCAAGTTCTAGAGGACATATGCCTCCCTGGAACTAAGTGGATAACCAATTCTAAGGGTGTCCCAAACCAACTCAAGAGGGGAGACCTCAAACCAATTGCAAGAGGTTGGCTAGACTTTATTGGGCGCTCCATACTACCCACTAGCAACCGTTCTGAGGTCACCATCAAGAGAGCAGTGATGATTCATTGCATTATGCTTGGAAGAGAAGTGAAAGTTCATCATGTGATTGCTTGTGAGATCTACACAATTGCAAATAAGAATTCCACTGAAGCCAAATTGGCTTACCCAAGCTTGATCTCCTTGCTCTGTAAAGAGGCTGGGGTGAAGATGGGAGTAGATGAATTCATACCCATTAAACATCCAATCACCAAGAAGTCAATGGAAGGACAAATGCAAGACAACTCTATCAAAAGGAGGGCGCAGGAGTTCCTCCCTGAATTCCCTGAAATTGGCTACTGGGCCAGCCTAGAAGCATCTATCACCAAGTTGCAAGAAACTATGGAGCAACTGAAGGAAGAACAGCAGAATCAGAACTGCATGCTCTGCAAATTGCTGAAGGAACAAGAGAAGCAGGGGCGTGAACTCCAAGAGATGAAACGCCAAAAGCTCTCCTCTCAAGCTGAGGGAGCACCCACTTCTCAAAATCAAGGTTGTTGAGTCCTAACTCTATGAAAACCTCTATCATTAGGAGCCTATTTTTGCATTTTTTTTCTGTTGTTTTCTATTCCTATTTTTATTCTTTAGTCTCATCTTATATCTATATTTGAGTCTTGTTCTTAATTCATAATTAATAAAATTTGTGCCTTAAAGTTATGAATGTCCTATGAATCCATCACCTCTCTTAAATGAAAAATGCTTTAATCACAAAAGAACAAGAAGTACAGGATTTCAAAATTTATCCTTGAAACTAGTTGAATTAGTTTGATGTGGTGACAATACTTTTTGTTTTCTGAATGAATGCTTGAACAGTGCATATGTCTTTTGAATTTGTTGTTTTAAGAATGTTAAAATTGTTGGCTCTTGAAAGAATGATGGAAAAGGAGAACTGTTATTGAGGATCTGAAAAATCATCAAAGTGATTCTTGAAGCAAGAAAAAGTAGTGAATACAAAAAAAAAATTTCAAAAAAAAAAGAGAAAAAGAAAAAAATAAAGTTGTGAACCAAGGCAAAAAGAGTGTGCTTAAGAACCCTGGACACCTCTAATTGGGGACTCTAGCAAAGCTGAGTCACAATCTAAAAAGGTTCACCCAATTATGTGTCTGTGGCATGTATGTATCCGGTGGTAATACTGGAAGACAGAGTGCTTTGGGCCACGGCCAAGACTCATAAAGTATCTGTTTTCAAGAATCATCATACTTAACTAGGAGAATCAATAACACTATCTGGATTCTGAGTTCCTAAAGAAACCAATCATTCTGAGTTACAAAGGATAGAGTGAGATGCCAAAACTGTTCAGAGGCAAAAAGCTAAGGAAGAGGATCAAAGAATCATGAAATTAGAGAAGATCAAAGAGACATTGAGGAGCTCAAGCATTCCATAAGATCTTCAAGAGGAAGAACAAGCTGCCATCACTAAAGTGGACCCGTTCTTTAATCTCCTTGTTCTTTATTTTTCTGTTTTTCGAATTTTCATGCTTATGTTTATCTATGTTTATGTCTTATGATCATTAGTGTCTTAGTGTCTATGCCTTAAAGTTATGAATGTCCTATGAATCCATCACCTTTCTTGAATGAAAAAATGTTCTTAATTGAAAAAGAGAGGAATTGCATGAATTCTGAATTTTATAACAGACTAATTATTTTGATGTGGTGGCAATACTTTTGGTTTCTGAATGTATGCTTGAATAGTGCATATGTCTTTTGAATTTGTTGTTCATGAATGTTGGCTCTTGAAAGAATGATGAAAAAAGGAGACATGTTACTGAGGATCTGAAAAATCATAAAAATGATTCTTAAAGCAAGAAAAAGCAGTGAATATTCAAAAAAAAAAGAAAAAAGAAAGGAAAAAAAACAAAGTCGTGATCCAAGGAAAAAAGAGTGTGCTTAAGAACCCTGGACACCTCTAATTGGGGACTCTAGCAAAGCTGAGTCACAATCTGAAAAGGTTCACCCAGTTATGTGTCTGTGGCATGTATGTATCCGGTGGTAATACTGGAAGACAGAGTGCTTTGGGCCACGGCCAAGACTCATAAAGTATCTATTTTCAAGAATCATCATACTTAACTAGGAGAATCAATAACACTATCTGGATTCTGAGTTCTTATAGAAGCCAATCATTCTGAATTTCAAAGGATAAAGTGAGATGCCAAAACTGTTCAGAAGCAAAAAGCTAAAAGCCCCGCTCATCTAATTAATACTGATCTTTATAGATGTTTTTGGAATTCATTTCATATTCTCTTCTTTTTATCTTATTTGATTTTCAGTTGCTTGGGGACAAGCAACAATTTAAGTTTGGTGTTGTGATGAGCGGATAATTTATACGCTTTTTGGCATTGTTTTTAGTATGTGTTTAGTATGTTTTAGTTAGTTTTTATTATATTTTTATTAGTTTTTAGTTAAAATTCACTTTGCTGGACTTTACTATGAGTTTGTGTGTTTTTCTGTGATTTCAGGTATTTTCTGGCTGAAATTGAGGGACCTGAGCAAAAATCTGATTCAGAGGCAGAAAAGGACTGCAGATGCTATTGGATTCTGACCTCCCTGCACTCGAAGTGGATTTTCTGGAGCTACAGAAGCCCAATTGGCTCGCTCTCAATTGTGTTGGAAAGTAGACATCTTGAGCTTTTCAGCAATGTATAATAGTTCATACTTTGCCCGCGATTTGATGGCCCAAACAGGCGTTTCATGTCAGTTCAAGAATTCTGGTGTTTAACGCCAGAACTGGCACAAGAATGGGAGTTAAACGCCCAAACTGGCACAAAAGCTGGCGTTTAACTCCAAGAAAAGTCTCTACACATGAAAGCTTCAATGCTCAGCCCAAGCACACACCAAGTGGGCCCGGAAGTGGATTTTTATGTCATTTACTCATCTTTGTAAACCCTAAGCTACTAGTTCTCTACAAATAGGACCTTTTGCTATTGTATTTTCATCTTTCAATCTTAGATCTTTTGATCATGTTTTTATAATTGAACCCTCTTTGGGAGGCTAGCCTCTCGGCCATGCCTAGACCTTGTTCTTATGTATTTTCAACGGTGGAGTATCTACATACCATAGATTAAGGTGTGGAGCTCTGCTGTACCTCAAGTATTAATGCAATTACTATTGTTCTTCTATTCAATTCAGCTTGTTCTTGTTCCAAGATATCACTTGTTCCTCAACTTGATGAATGTGATGATCCGTGACACTCATCATCATTCTCACCTATGAACGTGTACCTGACAACCACCTCCGTTCTACCTTAGATTGAGTGGATATCTCTTGGATTCCTTAATCGGAATCTTCGTGGTATAAGCTAGAATTGATGGCGGCATTCAAGAGAATCTGGAAGGTCTAAACCTTGTTTGTCGTATTCTGAGTAGGATTCAAGGATTGAATGACTGTGACGAGCTTCAAACTTCTGAAGGCTGGGTGTTAGTGACAGACGCAAAAGAATCACCGGATTCTATTCCAACCTGATTGAGAACCGACAGATGATTAGCCGTGCTGTGACAGAGTGCGTTGAACATTTTCACTGAGAGGACGGGACTGTAGCCACTGACAACGGTGATGCCCAACATACAGCTTGCCATGGAAAGGAGTAAGAAGGATTGGATGAAGACAGTAGGAAAGCAGAGAGACGGAAGGGACAAAGCATCTCCATACGCTTATCTGAAATTCTCAATAATGAATTACATAAGTATCTCTATCTTTATTTTATGCTTTATTCATAAATCATCCATAATCATTTGAATCTGCCTGACTGAGATTTACAAGATGACCATAGCTTGCTTCATACCAACAATCTCCGTGGGATCGACCCTTACTCGCGTAAGGTTTATTACTTGGATGACCCAGTGCACTTGCTGGTTAGTTGTGCGAAGTTGTGATGAACAGTTGAGATTGCAATTGAGTGTACCATGTTAATGGCGCCATTGATGATCACAATTTCGTGCACCAATAAGTTTCAAATTTATCCTTGAATTTAGTTTAATTATATTGATGTGGTGACAATACTTTTTGTTTTCTGAATGAATGCTTGAACAATGCATATTTTTTATCTTGTTATTTATGAATGTTAAAATTGTTGGCTCTTGAAAGAATGATGAACAAAGAGAAATGCTATTGATAATCTAAAAAATCATGAAATTGATTCTTGAAGCAAGAAAAAGCAGTGAAAAAGCAAAAGCTTGCGAAAAAAAAATTTTGGCGAAAAAAATAGAAAGAAAAAGAAAAAAAAAAGCAAGCAAAAAGCTAATTAGAATTAATAATATAATTAGAATTAATATTCATTGATATTCTGAGCTTTATAGTATATTCTCTTCTTTTTATCCTATTTGATTTTCAGTTTCTTGGGGACGAGCAACAATTTAAGTTTGGTGTTGTGATGAGCGGATAATTTATATGCTTTTTTTGGCATTGTTTTTAGGTAATTTTTAGTAGGATCTAGCTACTTTTAGGGATGTTTTCATTAGTTTTTATGCTAAATTCATATTTCTGGACTTTACTATGAGTTTGTGTATTTTTCTGTAATTTTTGGTATTTTCTGGCTGAAATTGAGAGACCTGAGCAAAACTCTGATAAGAAGGCTGACAAAGGACTGCTGATGCTGTTGGATTCTGACCTCCCTGCAATCAAAATGGATTTTCTGGAGCTAGAAAACTCCAAATGGCGCGCTCTCAATGGTGTTGGAAAGTAGACATCCAGAGCTTTCCAGCAATATTTAATAGTCCATACTTTATTCGGAATTAGACGACGCAAACTGGCGCTCAACGCCAGTTCCATGCTGCATTTTGGAGTCAAACGCCAGAAACACGTCACGAACCAGAGTTGAATGCCCAAAACACGTTACAACTTGGTGTTCAACTCCAAAAGAAGCCTCTGCATGTGTAAAGCTCAAGCTCAGCCTAAGCACACACCAAGTGGACCCCGGAAGTAGATTTCTGCATCAATTACTTACTTCTGTAAACTCTAGTAGCTAGTCTAGTATAAATAAGACATTTTATTATTGTATTAGATATCCGGGATTGTATTTTTGATCCTGTGATCACGTTTTGGGGGCTGGCCATTCGGCCATGCCTGGACCTTCATCACTTATGTATTTTCAACGGTGGAGTTTCTACGCACCATAGATTAAGGGTGTGGAGCTCTGCTGTACCTCAAGTTTTAATGCAATTACTACTATTTTCTATTCAATTCAGTTTATTCCTGTTCTAAGATATTCGTTGCACTTCACCATGACGAATGTAATGATCTGTGACACTCATCATCATTCTCACCTATGAACGCGTGACTAACAACCACCTCCGTTCTACCTTAGACCGAGCGCATATCTCTTAGATTCCTTAATCAGAATCTTCGTGGTATAAGCTAGAATTTGTGGCGGCATTCATGAGAATCCGAAAAGTCTAAACCTTGTCTGTGGTATTCCGAGTAGGATTCAGGAATTGAATGACTGTGACGAGCTTCAAACTCGCGATTGTTGGGCGTGATGACAAACGCAAAAGAATCAATGGATTCTATTCCGACATGATTGATGACAAGTCATCATATACCCATTTTTCAAGCTAATTTCACTTGTTTTGTTAGCATTTATGCACTTTCTTGCATCCTAAGTAAGTGATTTGGAGTGAAAATGCATAACTTCTTTAAATCAAGCAACCACCATGAATTTAATGTTAAATCATGAGGTTTAAGCTAATTTTAATTGCATTTTAATTGATTTATAAGCCTCTTGAATTTAATGATACTTTGAGTGGTTGTTTGGTTTATTATAGGTGAAGAAAAGAAGAGAAAAGGAAAAGCGTGGCATAAAAAGTGTAGCCGAGGAAAGAAAAGCGTGGCCGAATCAAGAAGAGGCGTGCCGTATAAAATGGGGGAAGCAACATTGCCCTCCACAAGGGCAGAATGCCCTCCAGGAGGGCAGCACTAAGTGACCAAGCCAAGGAAGGCAACCCTGCCCTGCCCACTCTAAGGGCAGAGCACAAAATGGTGCCTTGAAGCCAAGAGAAGGAAAACATTGCCCTGCCCTTGTGGAGGGCAGAATCGGGCTCCATAAGGAAGAAAATCAAAGAGAAAAGGTCACCCATGCAAGCTACAAGGTTCGAACAAGGAACCATGAGGAAACCAAGCTCTAAGACCCATTGCCGTGCCAAGAAATCAAAAAAATTAATGAAGCGTGTGTAGCGGCCCAGGTTCGAACACGGGCGTGCAAGATGGCAACTCTGCCCTGCCCTTGGCGCGGGCAGGGCAGCATTTGAATTGGCACGATCTTGGCGCACCATTCCTCAACATGGCAGCACCAAGCGCGCGCGCTCCCATCCCTGGCGCACCAAAGCTTGCCTGCCCTGCCCTTGGCGCGGGCAGGGCAGCGTCCCACGCACCAATTCAACCTGGCGCGCCAATTTCCTTTCCTGGCGCACCAACCTTCGCATCTGGCAGCACCAACGCACGCACGCCTCACATCCTGGCGCATCAGCTTTCCCGCCCTGCCCTTGGCGCGGGCAGGGCAGCCTCTGGCGCACCAGACTCGCACCACACGCACCAAGGCCGCACCAAATCACACCACCATGCATCAATTTTCTGCCCTGCCCTCCACAAGGGCAGGGCAGCCTCCTGGGAGTGGTTTTTGGGCCAAAATTCAAATTAAAAATTCATTTGAATTCATTTCTTCACCAATCCAAAAGCCCATCCAAATCCCATTATCCAAGAATAGAAAGTGTATAAATAGGACTTAGTTTGATGTAATGAGGACCTTTAGCTATCTTTACTTTGAGCTTTGAATTTTTGCTTTCATTTTTGAGCTTTCGAATTTTGTCTTTGAGCTTTCTTGAGAGATTTGTCCGAGCACCAAGAGGATCAAGGGAGAATTGATTGATCTCCTTCCTCAATTCCCTTGGGCAATTCTACTCTTCTGTTTTTTGAGTATTGGGTGTGTGAAATTGGGGAAATTCTGTCCCAATTCCCATTCAAGCTCTTTGCACTTTGTTTTCTGCATAATTGAATTCAAATTCTGTTCTTCAATTGTTTCTTCTTTAATTTTCTGTCAATTGCTTAGTTAATTCAGATCTGGGAAGGAAATTGGGTTTTAGGATCTGCTACCTAAGCCCTTGGAATCCTGAGATCACAATTTCACTTTTGGTTCTTCTGTGAACCTCTGCTATATTTCATTTAAATTCTGTTTGAATGCTACTTGTTGCTGATCTACTTTCTGCTCAACCATTTACTGCAATTTACTTCTTCTTTGTTTAGATCTTGCAATCCCATTCCTCAGTTCCCTTTTATATTCAAGCAATTTATCTTTCTTGCAATTTAAATTACTGCAATTTAAGTTTCTTGCATTTTAAGTTTCAGTCATTTACTTTCTTGCTCTTTAAGATTCTGCAAATTTACAATTCTGTTCTTCAATTTACTGCACTTTTCCCTTCCCCCTTTACATTTACTGTCATTTACTTTCAGTTAAACACAAATCACTCAACCAAAACTTGATTCGCTTGACTAAATCACCCACTAAACTAAAATTGCTCAATCCTTCAATCCCTGTGGGATCGACCTCACTCATGTGAGTTATTATTACTTGATGCGACCCGGTACACTTGCCGGTGAGTTTTGTGTTGGATCGTTTTCCACACATCAAGTTTTTGGCGCCGTTGCCGGGGATTGAAATAGATTGACAATGATTAAGTGAAGTGGAGGTCTAGATTAAGCATTTTTTTTTCTTTTCTGTTATTCTAACTCTTACTAACACACTAACTGTTTGAGTTTTTGCTTAAACTAACCAACCAGAACTTCATTCTAGCTACAGATTGAAGTTCCATAGTATTTCTGGGTTTGTGTGTTTATTGTTGTGTGTTTGTATGTCAGGTACAGGAAGATCCTCTACTATCCACTCTGAAATTGATCAAAGGACTCTTCGGAGAATAAGAAGAGCTGAAAGAGGGAAGAATATTGTTGGAGAAGAAGAAGAATCTGAGGAAGAATTCCAAGATATGGAAGGAGATACCAATCAACCAGGAGGAGGAGCCAACAATGACCAACAGAGAAGAGTCTTGGCTTCATACACATTTGCAAATGCTAGGCATTGTGGGAGTAGCATTCTTCCTCCCAATGTCAATGCAAACAACTTTGAACTCAAGCCACAACTCATCACTCTGGTGCAAAATAATTGTTCCTTTGGAGGAGGGCCTTTGGAGGATCCAAACCAACATTTGTCTACTTTCTTGAGAATTTGTGACACAGTGAAAACAAATGGTGTACCTCCTGATAGCTATAAGTTGCTTCTCTTCCCATTCTCTCTCAGGGATAAAGCAACTCAATGGCTAGAGACCTTTCCAAAAGAAAGCATCAATACTTGGGATGACTTGGTGAGCAAGTTCCTTGCCAAATTCTATCCACCTCAAAGAGTCCTAAGGTTGAAGACAGAGGTTCAAACATTCACTCAAATGGAGGCCGAGAGCTTATATGAAGCATGGGAAAGATATAAGGCTCTATTGAGGAAGTGTCCACCAGAGATGTTCACTGAGTGGGACAAGCTACAAAACTTCTATGAAGGCCTCACCCTTAAAGCTCAAGAAACTCTTGATCACTCTGCCGGAGGCTCTCTACAACTCATGAAAACCACAGAGGAAGCTCGAAACCTCATTGATATGGTGGCCAACAACCAATATTTCTTTGCTCATCAAAGACAACGCCAACCATCACAGAGAAGAGGAGTCATGGAGTTGGAAGGAGTTGATTCAATCTTAGCTCAAAACAAGATGATGCAGCAACAGATTCAACAACAATTTGAGCAAATGGCTAAGAGAATTGATGGCTTGCAAGTGGCAGCAGTGAGCACCACAAGCCAACCTCCAACCACTTGGGTGCAAAGTGAAGAAACTCAAGAGGAGCAACAACAAGAGCAGGTTCAATACATGCACACCCAAAATCCTGGAACAAATGAAGTCTATGGTGACACCTACAATCCATCTTGGAAGAATCATCCCAACCTCAGATGGGGAGACAACCATAATCAAAACCAACAACCATGGCAAAGAAACACAGGCCAAAACAATTGGAAAAACACAAACCATAACCCCCAGCCAAACACTAACCAAAACTCATACAGAAAACCACAAAACAACTACCCAAATTCTAACCAATACCCAACCAATAACCACCCAACTAACCAAAACACTTACCTTCATCCATCAACACCCCAAAACCAACCCATCTCACAAGATTCACAGAGAATCACCAATCTAGAGCTACTCATGGAGAAACTAATGAAGAGCCAGGAATTGACAAACAAGAATCAAGAAGCTACCATGAAGAACCTAGAGAGGCAGATTGGACAAATCTCTAAGAAGATCTCTGTTGAGAAACCATCAAGTTCACTACCTAGTGATACCATCCCCAACCCAAAGGAAGAATGCAAGGTGGTGCAACTGAGAAGTGGAAAAGTGTTAACCGATGGCAACCAAGGAGCAACAAAGAAGCTTATGGAGAATGACACTGAGCCAACAAAGAATGATGAAGCCATCAACAAAGACACAATAACCAAGAGTGTTCCAGAACAACTCACAGAGGAAGACAACAAGCCACAGAAGTTGAAGCAAGGAAAGCAAATCATGGAAGAATCAAGCCCAAAACAACATCAAGTGGAGAAGAACCCAACACCACCACTACCTTATCCACAAAGATTTCACAAGGAAACAAAGGATCAGCACTTCCACAAATTTCTTGAGACTTTCAAGAAGTTGGAGATTAACATACCTTTGGCAGAGGCTTTGGAGCAAATGCCCCTGTATGCTAAGTTTCTAAAAGAGCTCATCAACAAGAAAAGGGATTGGAATGAGAAGGAAACAGTGATGCTTAGTGAGGAATGCAGTGCACTCATTAAAAAGGGACTCCCTCCCAAGCTTGAAGACCCTGGAGGTTTCTTCTTGTCATGCACTATTGGGAACCTATTCATTAACAAGGGGATGTGCGATTTAGGAGCAAGCATAAATCTAATCCCATATTCTCTAGTGAAAAAGCTTGGCATAGAGGAGGTGAAACCAACAGAGATGACTTTGGAATTGGTGGATCAATCAATAGTCTATCCTAAGGGGCTGATTGAGAACCTTTTAGTTAAGGTTGGCAAGTTCATCTATCCGGCAGACTTTGTAATCTTAGATTCTTCAGAAAATGGAAATGACTCCATAATACTTGGTCGACCATTTTTGGCCACTGCTAGAGCCATTGTGGACATAGAGCAAGGAGAGTTAACCCTCAGGATGCATGAGGAAAGCATCATCCTGAAAGTCTTTCCGGAAGAACAAAGGGATGAAGAAACAGGCAAAATGAGTAATGATCTCCCTCCAAAGCAATCCACTGAAAAGGAAGTGGAACAGAAAAACAAACAGATGCAAGAAGAAAAGGGGATTCACAAGGAAGCAGGGGTGATCAGCAGAAAGGAAGGCATCACAACTCAAGTAACTGCCAAGAAAGGAAGATCAACAAGCAAGAAAAAGGTGAAGAATAAGAAAAAGGCTCACAAAGGGTGGAAGAACAAGAAAATCCCAACTGAAGGATTTTCTAAGGGTGATAAGGTGCAATTAATATACCAACAGCAGGGAGCAGAAGATTATTACACTGTCAACCAAATTCTTTCTCTTGAGCATATGGAAATTGAGCATCAAAGCACACAGAGAAAGCTGACAGTGAGAGGTGACAAATTGAGACATCACCAACATCAACCACCTTAAAGGGAGGTCAATGTCAAGCTAATGACAATAAAAGAGCGCTTGTTGGGAGGCAACCCAACCTGAGGTAGTTTCTTATCATAGCTTTTCAATAAAAATGTTGAGTAATTGTTGTGCATTGCAAGGAGCTAAGTTTGGTGTTGCACACCAAAACAATTTGAGGGAGAATGAAAACTTCTAAGTTTGGTGTTCCACCAAAAAGATCATTTAATACATTCTCACCTCTTGCATGATTCTAGCTCCAAGTAATCAAACACATTATTCAACTGTTGAATTGTTTTCTAGCTTTTATTCCATTAACCTTTAGCAAGAACACATGGTTTCAAATATGGTTAACTTGTTACATCTGGGACAGTGGCAAAACAATTAAGTTTGGTGTTCACACACCAAAATCAATCCAGGAGCCACACTCAGTATTATGCTTACTGACCATATAATTAAGGGCTTGAGAAGCAAGCAACTTTGAGGATTATGCAGGATATGAATCAACAATTGAAGATTTTATGCATCCTAACTCAAAGAAAACACGGCAGAAAGAAAAATCAAAGAGCTGCAACTTCAAAGGTTGTATCTAAACTTAATCCATGCTGTTGTGTGATGTTTTGAATTTGGGAATCTTTGTATGTCTTGCTAAAGTGTTTATATAGTTGCAAGTGAAATTGTTTGCTGAAAATGCCAAGTCTGCATAATGCTTGTATCCATCACTTAGCTTTAAATATTGCTTTGTTTCCCATATGCTTAAATAAAAGAGTTTGGTTTGAATTGAAAAGTAAAATATCCAATGTTGCATAAGTATGAATGGAAGTTGGTGGTGGCATATGTGCTTGATTAAATGTATAACTCATGAAATAAGTGTTGCATGATGTCATTCTCATTCAATTGTAAGTTAGCTTGCTGTTACAAAGACTTTTATCAATAATGAAACACCCTTGGTAACAAAAACAGAAAGAAGAAGGAAAGAAAAAGCCAAAATGGCAAGAAAAACAAAGAATAAAGGTTGGACACCAATGGTTTGAACCTTAGGACAAATGCCTGTGGTGTTCTTGTACTGAGATTTGCTTGGATGAGTAAATTCTAAGGGGTATTTTGAAACCCGGTCACTTAGATCAACTGATTTGGGATGGCCAATTGAAAATCCACAATAAAGAGCAACTTAGATACAAAGCACTTAGTAATCCAAAAGAGATGCTGGGCATCAATGATCCTAGGAAGAATTAGCAAGCTAAGTGTCTGTGGTGGAGAGATGTTGAGCAAAAGAAAAGAAAATAAAGCCAAAGGCTATGCTGCAACATTTGACACCCAACCTATAAAAGAATAAGAAGCTTGTTAAGCATTATAAGCCAAGAAAAGTTAGCAAGGGAGTGAGTAACAAGAAGAGTCTTATAACAGCAAGTTTAGCAAACCTTTGATGCAAAATGTGTACTATGCAGCAGCAACAATAAATGAGTTGTCATTGTCTGCATAAATGCCCCATAAATTGAAGTTCTGCTATCTGCATAATAAGGATGTGTATTCTTTTCTTATTCATTTCATTTACTCTTAGTTTTGATGCTTGCTTGGGGACAAGCAAGGTTTAAGTTTGGTGTTGTGATGACAAGTCATCATATACCCATTTTTCAAGCTAATTTCACTTGTTTTGTTAGCATTTATGCACTTTCTTGCATCCTAAGTAAGTGATTTGGAGTGAAAATGCATAACTTCTTTAAATCAAGCAACCACCATGAATTTAATGTTAAATCATGAGGTTTAAGCTAATTTTAATTGCATTTTAATTGATTTATAAGCCTCTTGAATTTAGTGATACTTTGAGTGGTTGTTTGGTTTATTATAGGTGAAGAAAAGAAGAGAAAAGGAAAAGCGTGGCATAAAAAGTGTAGCCGAGGAAAGAAAAGCGTGGCCGAATCAAGAAGAGGCGTGCCGTATAAAATGGGGGAAGCAACATTGCCCTCCACAAGGGCAGAATGCCCTCCAGGAGGGCAGCACTAAGTGACCAAGCCAAGGAAGGCAACCCTGCCCTGCCCACTCTAAGGGCAGAGCACAAAATGGTGCCTTGAAGCCAAGAGAAGGAAAACATTGCCCTGCCCTTGTGGAGGGCAGAATCGGGCTCCATAAGGAAGAAAATCAAAGAGAAAAGGTCACCCATGCAAGCTACAAGGTTCGAACAAGGAACCATGAGGAAACCAAGCTCTAAGACCCATTGCCGTGCCAAGAAATCAAAAAAATTAATGAAGCGTGTGTAGCGGCCCAGGTTCGAACACGGGCGTGCAAGATGGCAACTCTGCCCTGCCCTTGGCGCGGGCAGGGCAGCATTTGAATTGGCACGATCTTGGCGCACCATTCCTCAACATGGCAGCACCAAGCGCGCGCGCTCCCATTCCTGCCGCACCAAAGCTTGCCTGCCCTGCCCTTGGCGCGGGCAGGGCAGCGTCCCACGCACCAATTCAACCTGGCGCGCCAATTTCCTTTCCTGGCGCACCAACCTTCGCATCTGGCAGCACCAACGCACGCACGCCTCACATCCTAGCGCATCAGCTTTCCCGCCCTGCCCTTGGCGCGGGCAGGGCAGCCTCTGGCGCACCAGACTCGCACCACACGCACCAAGGCCGCACCAAATCACACCACCATGCATCAATTTTCTGCCCTGCCCTCCACAAGGGCAGGGCAGCCTCCTGGGAGTGGTTTTTGGGCCAAAATTCAAATTAAAAATTCATTTGAATTCATTTCTTCACCAATCCAAAAGCCCATCCAAATCCCATTATCCAAGAATAGAAAGTGTATAAATAGGACTTAGTTTGATGTAATGAGGACCTTTAGCTATCTTTACTTTGAGCTTTGAATTTTTGCTTTCATTTTTGAGCTTTCGAATTTTGTCTTTGAGCTTTCTTGAGAGATTTGTCCGAGCACCAAGAGGATCAAGGGAGAATTGATTGATCTCCTTCCTCAATTCCCTTGGGCAATTATACTCTTCTGTTTTTTGAGTATTGGGTGTGTGAAATTGGGGAAATTCTGTCCCAATTCCCATTCAAGCTCTTTGCACTTTGTTTTCTGCATAATTGAATTCAAATTCTGTTCTTCAATTGTTTCTTCTTTAATTTTCTGTCAATTGCTTAGTTAATTCAGATCTGGGAAGGAAATTGGGTTTTAGGATCTGCTACCTAAGCCCTTGGAATCCTGAGATCACAATTTCACTTTTGGTTCTTCTGTGAACCTCTGCTATATTTCATTTAAATTCTGTTTGAATGCTACTTGTTGCTGATCTACTTTCTGCTCAACCATTTACTGCAATTTACTTCTTCTTTGTTTAGATCTTGCAATCCCATTCCTCAGTTCCCTTTTATATTCAAGCAATTTATCTTTCTTGCAATTTAAATTACTGCAATTTAAGTTTCTTGCATTTTAAGTTTCAGTCATTTACTTTCTTGCTCTTTAAGATTCTGCAAATTTACAATTCTGTTCTTCAATTTACTGCACTTTTCCCTTCCCCCTTTACATTTACTGTCATTTACTTTCAGTTAAACACAAATCACTCAACCAAAACTTGATTCGCTTGACTAAATCACCCACTAAACTAAAATTGCTCAATCCTTCAATCCCTGTGGGATCGACCTCACTCATGTGAGTTATTATTACTTGATGCGACCCGGTACACTTGCCGGTGAGTTTTGTGTTGGATCGTTTTCCACACATCAATGATCGAGAACCGACATATGATTAGCCATGCCGTGACAGAGTGATGAGCGGATAATTTGTACCCTTTTTGGCATTGTTTTTAGTATGTTTTTAGTAGTTTTAGTTGAGTTCTTAGTATATTTTTATTAGTTTTTAGTTAAAATTCACTTTTCTGGACTTTACTATGAGTTTGTGTGTTTTTCTGTGATTTCAGGTATTTTCTGGCTGAAATTGAGGGTCCTGAGCAAAAATCTGATTCAGAGACTGAAAAGGACTGCAGATGCTGTTGGATTCTGACCTCACTGCACTCGAAGTTGATTTTCTGGAGCTACAGAAGCCCAATTGGCGCGCTCTCAACGGCGTTGGAAAGTAGACATCCTGGGCTTTCCAGAAATATATGATAGTCCATACTTTGTCCAAGATTTGATGGCCCAAACCGGCGTGGCAAATCAGCCTCAGAAATTCCAGCGTTTAACGCTGGAACTGGCATAAAACTTGGAGTTAAACGCCCAAACTGGCATGAAAGCTGGCGTTTAACTCCAGAAAAGGTCTCTACACTTGAAAGCTTCAATGCTCAGCCCAAGCACACACCAAGTGGGCCCGGAAGTGGATTTTTCTGTCATTTACTCATTTCTGTAAACCTTAGGTTACTAGTTCACTATTAATAGGATCTTTTGACATTGTATCTGTACCTCATGACACTTTACACGTTTCTTTGTGCACTTTCCACGGCATGAGTCTCTAAACCCCATGGTTGGGGGTGAGGAGCTTTGCTGTGTCTTGATGGATTAATGCAATTACTACTGTTTCTTATCCAATCATGCTTGCTTCCATTCTAAGATATCACTTGTTCTTAACCCGGATGAATGTGATGATCCGTGACACTCATCATATTCTCAACTATGAACGTGTGCCTGACAACCACCTCCGTTCTACCTTAGATTGAGTAGATATCTCTTGGATTCCTTAACCAGAATCTTCGTGGTATAAGCTAGAACTGATGGCGGCATTCAAGAGAATCCGGAAGGTCTAAACCTTGTCTGTGGTATTCTGAGTAGGGTTCAATGATTGAATGACTGTGACGTGCTTCAAACTCCTAGCAGGCGGGGCGTTAGTGACAGACGCAAAAGAATCAATGGATTCTATTCCGGCCTGACCGAGAACCGACAGATGATTAGCCATGCTGTGACAGAGCATAGGAACGTTTTCACTGAGAGGATGGGAGGTAGCCACTGACAACGGTGAAACCCTACATACAGCTTGCCATGGAAGGAGCCTTGCGTGTTTGATGAAGAAGACAGTAGGAAAGCAGAGATTCAGAAGATGGAGCATCTCCAAAACCCCAACCTATTCTCCATTACTGCAATACAAGTAACCATTTCATGTTCTTTTGCTTTTTACAATCAATCCTGATAATTTCTGATATCCTGACTAAGATTTACAAGATAACCATAGCTTGCTTCAAGCCGACAATCTCCGTGGGATCGACCCTTGCTCACGCAAGGTATTACTTGGACGACCCAGTGCACTTGCTGGTTAGTTGTGCGGGATTGCAAAAGTGTGATTGCAATTTCGTGCACCACAGAGCATTTGGACCTTTTTCAATGAGAGGATGGGATGTAGCCATTGATAACGGTGATGCCCTACATAAAAAGGATTAGATGAAGGCTGTAGGAAAGTAGAGATTCAAAAGGAGCACAGCATCTTCATACGCCTATCTGAAATTCCCACTAATGATTTACATAAGTATTTCTATCTTTATTTTCTGTTTATTTATTATTATTATTCGAAAACTCCATAATCATTTATTATCCACCTAACTGAGATTTACAAGATGACCATAGCTTGCTTCATACCAACAATCTCCGTGGGATCGACCCTTACTCACGTAAGGTTTATTACTTGGACGACCCAGTGCACTTGCTGGTTAGTTGTGCGAAGTTGTGAAGTTATGTTTGGACCATGGTATCATGCACCAAGTTTTTGGTGCCATTACCAGGGAGAGAACGAACATGAATGCCATTATCAGAAATCACAATTTTGCCTACCACCCACTATAGACTATTATACATTATTGGAAAGCTCTAAATGTCAGCTTTCTAACACAACTGTAAGCGTATGATTTGAACCTCTGTAGCTCAAGTTATGATCCTTTGAAGAGGACAAGGTCATGCTATCAGGGGTCACAGGCATTGGTAGGGCAAAGTTAGCGTTGCCAACGCCCTTTACTGGCATTGGTGGCCAAAGGTGGCGTTGTCAATGCCGGCTTTTGAAGCCCAAACTTAATGTACACCCCATACTATTATATATATTTGAAAAGCTCTAGATGTATACTTTCTAATTCTTTTAGAATCTCATCATTTAAAGCTCTACATCTCAAGTTATACTCCATAGAAGGTGAAGAGGTCAGTTGGCCTTACTACAGGTTGATACTATGTTCATCTTTGCACTTTTGGGGTAAGTTTTCTCCCTCCGATGTAGTGTCCACCATGTAGTGGCATACATGCTTAGAAAGCTCTAGATTCCTACTTTCCAATGTCACTAGAATCACTTCATTTGGAGCTTTGTAGCTCAAGTTATCCTTGTTGGAGTATGAAAAGGTCAAGGTGGCATTGGTGGCCAAGGTTGGCGTTGCCAACGCCCTTGTTGTCTTTGTGCTTGGTGTTGGTGGCCCAAGTTGGTGTTACCAACATCCTTGTTAGCTCAAGGGTCATGGGCCATGTTTTTAAAAGCGTGGCCTAAGATTCCAAAGCGTATCCAAACTTTAAAGCGTGTCCAAAAGCTCATCTTTTCTTCTTTTGAGCTTGTTTTGTGCTTTTTGCTTCTTTTTCTACCCTTTTCTACCAAATTAAGCAATTCAAGGAGATCAAAGCAATATATGACTTAAGCACAACAATGCTCAATAATTAAGCATTATGAACTAATTTTTGATATTAAAAAGCATAGGAAAACATACATGATGCGCATGCATCAGTAACCTAAAGAAATATTATAGTTAGGTAGTACCTTGTTCCCTGGTGTACTCTTTTTCCCAACCTTAAGATTTTTTTCCTAAAAAGGTTTTTTTTTTTCTGAAGGAGGTTTTAACAAGGCACCATAACTAAGGCTAGGTGGTAGACAAAACCCTTAGTAACAAACCTATGTAAAGGGATTTTTCATCAATAAAATTTCTTCTTCAAAAAATTTCATGTAAAAAGCGTTAACTTAAGCTCAACAAACCGCAAAAATTGAAAGAGCGTATTATCGTCGGTTAGGAATTTTCACACAAAATATTTCCATTGATAGTATAGTTCCCAACCGAAAAGTAATGCTCAAATCATAGTTTAATTTTTGGTTGTCACAAGTCCAACCCAATAAAAGTAACCGAAGTATTTAAACCTCAGGTCATCTCTCAAAGGAATTGCAGTGAGGTGTGCACATTATTGGTTATGGTATCCAAGATGTGGGTTGGTAAAAGTACAAGAAATTAAATGACAAGAAAATAGAACAAACAACTAAATAAAGCAAGCAATAAAAAGAGACATTCATGGCAGGGATTGAGAATATAAACTTTCTATCCTAGTCATACAAAGATTAACACGAATTTATCCTTTTTAGTCATCTCCAACATTGGAAGAAAGTACAATGTTATCTTCACATGAGAGAAGGTCAAATAAGACTAGTTAATCTCAATCCAAAAGTCCTAATCATCTTACTAATTGAATTAGCAAGAGATTAAAGTCAATGGAAAGAATATTAACTAATAACTCTAAATCACCAATCTAAAGTGGGTATTAATATCTCAAGATCACCTAATTTCTCTTTTCAAGCCAAGAATGCTCAAAACGCTACTCTAACACCCAACAAAGCATTTTGTCAAACACTTTGTGGGCATAAAAGAAAAGCATAGTGAATTGCAAGACATAGTAAATTCTACAACTACCCAATGATAGAAATTAACATTAACAACTAAGGAAAGCACATTAAATATGAAATACCTCAAAATTGCATTAAAGAGAATGGAAATTAAGAAGAGTTCATTAATCATAAAAAGTAACCAAAATAAGAAATTAACAAGAAGAAATAGGAAAATCAAGACAATAAAACAAGGAATTGTAAAGAAAACAAGATGGAAAGAAGAAATTAAACTTAGATCTAAAAGATAGATCTAAAAGAAATTAACCTAATCCTAACCTAATTTTAGAGAGAATAGGGAGCTTCTCTCTTTAGAAACTAACTAAAGCATGGTCCTAAGCTAAACTAATTGCTCCTCCCTTGTCCAATCTTCAATTCTGCATAAAATAGCCTCAGGAATGAGTTGGATTTGGGCTTGCGAAGTCCAGAAATCGCCCCCAGTGAATTCACTTTAATGGCGTTTTCTTCTCACGTGTACATCTCATGTCACGCGTACACGTCTCCTGGACGATGCACCTCTTCACACGTGCGCGTCTGTCATGCTTGCGCGTCGCTTTGAATACTCCAAATGCTCATTTCTTCATGAATTCTCCACTTTGCATGCTTTTCTCTTCACTTCTTCCATCTAGTACTTGACTTATGAATCTGAAATTACTCAACAAACATATCAAGGCATCAAATGAAATTAAGGTGAATTAAATTTAGTTATTTTAAGGCCTAAAAAGTATGTTTTTATACTTATTCACAAATTTAGGGAGAATTACAAAACCATGCTATTTCATTGAATAAATGTGAGATAAGTTGATAAAATCTCCTAAATTAAACACAAGATAAACCACAAAATTGGGGTTTATCAAACCTCCCCACACTTAAACTAAGCATGTCCTCATGCTAAACTCAAGAAAGAAACAAAGGGTATCAGCATTTATTCAATGCAAGCTATCTAGATGCAACCTACCTTCATGCAACCTATCTAAATAAATGCAATTACTTGGTCAAAATAAATCAGTTTTCAAGAAAACATATATGAACATGAGGGCTAAAGGTATTAACAACCAAATTAAAGCCACAATTGATTTGAGTTATTGAAAACACGTAATTGAGCAATTGAACCCTCACCGGATGTGTATCCGTTCTAGTCACTCAAGTGTATAGGGTTAATTAACTCAATTCTCCTCTAATCATGCTTTCTAAGATTTGTTTTTTGTCTAAAAATCAACAATTATTTCATGCATGCATACAAATATCATGAGGACTTTCCCATAGGTTGTAATGGGGTTAGGGTCAAGATAGGATTGTATTTGGTTAGGTGAGCTTGAAATTTGAATATTTGATTAACCTAAGCTTCCCACCTAACCTATATAACAACCTACACAATTCTAAACAAACCTAACTACCCATAATTCTCACTTTTTCACACCCTCATGCATTCTCTTTTGATCACCACACATATGCATTGATTATTATTGAACTTCACTTTGGGGCATTTTGTCCCCTTTTTATTGCTTTTTTTTTCTATTTTTTTCTTTTTATTTTTCTTTTGATATATATTTTTCTTTATTTTGTATTTTTTCTTTTTGCAATAAAGTATATACAAAAGTATCACTGCATATGGTTTAACATTTAATTAATACATGAGTATGTACCCAATTCCCAAAATTTTGACAAAAATATAAAAACATCCTTTTATCCCAACCAATGTTCCCAAATTTCCCACACTTAAATGATAAACACTCTCACTAGCCTAAGCTAATCAAAGATCCAAACAAGGGACATTTATTGTTTTTCGCTTTAAGGCTTGTAATGTGCTAAAATTAAGAACAAGAGAGGTTTAACATAGGCTCAAAGTTGGCTAACAATAGAAGATAAAAGGTAGGCTATTTGGGTAAGTGAGCTATTTGAAACAATGGCCTCAATCATATAAGTACATTCATACACAAAATAATGGACATATAGAATCAAACAAATCAAAGATTACAATCATAGAAAGAGAATAATACACACAAGAATGAAAATAGTGGTTATATGATGTAACCACAAAATTAGGCTCAAAACTCACATGCTTGTTTTCTTAGCTCAAAAAAATGATCCACAATATGTATATAGTTCATGCAAGTTCTAAAAAAAAATATTTTTACTTAAATCAATTGGGGTGCTCTATAGATAGATTTCTTAGAAAATTTCATTATTTGACTAAGCTTATTATATACTTGATAAACCCCATTCTTAGGGTTTATCCAGTATTGATTTCGAAGGTTTTATCAATGATTCTACACACTTTTCATATGAAAATACATGACTTTGTGTTCCTTTCCCAATTTTTGCCTCATGGATGAAAACATGCTTTTTTTGCACTAAATTAGATATATTTCTAATCCTCCTCTAGTACCATTCGATGCCGTGACCCGTATGTTAAGTGGTTTCAGAGTTTATAGAGCAAGGATGACTTGGAGGAGAGAATGGAAGCATGTATAAAGGAAAGGAGCATGGGAAATTGAGCTTTGGAAACTTCAGCATTGACGCGTGCGCGCACATGGCGCATGATAAACCCATATTTCATGAGATCTTTTGTGCTTAATTTGAGTGATTTATACAATCCCTCACCTACTTATTCACATTAATTGCATGGTTTTACTTTCCCATCCTTATTATGTCATATTGTGAAAAACATGTTTCCTAAGCTTTGAAAATTAATTATTTTAATTACCTTTATTTCCATTCGATGCCGTGATTAGTGTGTTGAGTAGTTTCAGATTTTCTAAGGAAGAATGACTTAAAGGATGAAAAAAGAAACATACTAAAAGGAAAGGAGAAAGCAAAACGGAGCTTTAAGGAAACTGGTATCCACGCGATCGCATGGACGACGTGATCGCGTGCCAAGCACGAATCAGCAGCAACGCGGCCGCATGACTGACGCGACTGCGTGACCCATGCGGACGCGTGACAGAGGCCACGCACCAGAAATTGCAGAAAACGCTCATAACGAGTTCTGAGGCCCTTTTTGGCCCAAATCCAAGTCCAGAAGGCATAGACCAAAGGTTAAGAAGTGGGGGAAAGCATTCATTCAGGGGGCTCGCCAATTTCTAGTTTTCTATGATTTAGATTTAGTCTAAAGAGAGATTCTCTCTCTCTCTCTCTTAGGATTTAGGACTTCTTCTTGTTTTGGGAGTAACTCTGGATCCAGGTTTAAATGTTCTTTTATTTTAGTTCTACAATTATTTATTCCAACATTTGAATTGATTATTATAATTTGATTTATGAATTATTCCATGTCACAGATTGTTATTTGAATTAATGATAATTGAGGTATTTTCAGTCTATGATTGTTATCTTTGATTTAAGTTGCCATTGCTTCCCATCTAAGGATATTTTTATTATTTCAGCAAATTTACTTTTTTCCTTTTGGTTCTGGTTAAGAATTCAGTAACTCAACAGTTATTAAACTCAACATAATTGATAATCGTTATCTTACTAATTGAGCTGAACTTAAATAATTCCAACCTTTTCTTAAGAAATAATTAGGATTCAAAGGTCAATTTAATTAGTCCCTTGACTTTCCTTTGCCCTGGTAAAGGTTGACCAAGTGGGATTAAGATACAACTTTCATTATTGTTGAGAGGGATAACTAAGTTGGACTTCTAATTTCCCTTATCTTGCCAAAAGTTGTTTTACAGTTATTTATTTATTTTTAATTGCCATTTAATTCACTCGTCATTTAAATCACTTGCTTCTCACCTTTTAAACCCCGATTACAACCTTTATAACCAATAATAAGAACATACTTCCTCGCAGTTCCTTGAGAAGACGACCCGAGGTTTAAATACTCGGTTATCAATTTTAAAGGGGTTTGTTACTTGTGACAACCAAAACATTTGTACGAAGGGATTTCTGTCGGTTTAGAGACTATATCTACAACGCGACTGTTTTTATGAAATTCTTTACTGGCAAAAAAAATCCTGATGTCAAAATGGCACCGTTGCTGGGGAACTGCTAACGTGTGCCTTATTATTGGCTATTGTAAATATTTTTTTTCTTTTACTTGTTTATTTATCTTCATTTTTCCTTTTTATCTTTATTTGCTACTATGAACTCTCACCCCTCTCGCTTTGAGTTTGGTTCTAATATTGTTAAAGGAAATAGAAGTTACAGCAGGAATGTGCATCAAGGTCAGACCAATCAAGGATGGATGGAACCAAGAGGATCTAATCAACCCTTTTGGCAGCAACACCCTCCGAGATATCCTAGACAAAGACCATTCTACCGCGCATACCCAGCTGAAAGACATGGTGGACAACCTTGTAACTACCAACAAGCCCCACCCCGTGCATATGAACCATCCCTTCAACATAATCTCGAACCACCACACTCACAAGCTTCTCTTCACCATTCGCCATCATATGATCCTTCCTTACCCCAATACCAATCCAATCGTTCCCAGTCATCACCACTTCCCTATGTATCATTGATAAACTACTATTTTATGGTTTATCTTGTACTCAATTGAGTGGTTTTTATCAACTCGTTACCCACTTATTCATACTATTTGCATGGTTTTACATTTGCCTTCCTAATTATGTGCTTTGATCGAAAACATGCTTCTTTGGACTTATAATTTCTAATATTAATCCTCTCTTATCACCATTAGATGCCTTGATATGTGTGTTAAGTGATTTCAGAGATTACAGGGCAGGAATGGCTTGGAGGATGGAAAGGAAGCATGCAAAAGTGGAAGGAATACAGGAAGTTGGAGAAACTGCTAAATTGTCCAGCCTAACCTCTTCGCACTCAAACGGCTATAACTTTAACTACAGAGGTCCAAATGACGCGGTTCCAGTTGCGTTGGAAAGCTAACGTCCGGGGCTTCGATTTGATATATAATTTACCATAGCTGCCTTGATGCAGACGACGCGAATGCGTGACCTGGCAGGAATGCAACCCGCGCGGCTGCGTGGGCCATGCGGCCGCGTCACTTTTCCGTGACCTGTACGGACCAGAAAGCGCTGGAAGTGACTTCTGGGCCGTTTCTGACCCAGTTTTCGGCCGGGAGAACACAGATTAGAGGCTATAAAGTGGGGGAATGCATCCATTCATAATCAGGCTCTCATAATTCACTTTTCATGTTTTAGATATAGTTTTTAGAGAGAAAGGTTCTCTCCTCTCTCTTAGGATTAGGATTTAGGACTTCTCTTAGTTTTTAAGAGTGACTCTCGATCCAGGTTCAATGTTCCTATTTATGTTTCTCTTTTATTTTTATTTACTCTAATACTTTTATTTGTATTTGATTTATGTTGCCCAATTGGCTTATGAACTTTTCATGTTAAGATTTGAATGTTCTATTAATTATAATTTGAGGTATTCCAGTTTAATATTACTTTCTTTTATTTACATGATTATTGCTTCCCATCTGAAGGCATTTTTATTCCAGCAGTTTCAATTTTCTTTCCTTTTGGCTTTGATTAAATAATTGGTGACTCTAGAGTTATCAAACTCATTGTTGATTGAAAATTGGAATTCATCCACTTAACTTACCTTCATAGTTAGAGGTTAACAAAGTGGGAGAAAAATTCAATTCTCATCACAATTGATAAGGATAACTGGGATAGGACCTCCAGTTCTTATACCTTGCCAAGAGATTTTATTAGTATTACTTTATTTTACTTATCATATAACATATTCACACCTTACTTCCAAAATCCCAATTTACAGACTCATAACCAATAATAAGAACATACCTCCCTGCAATTTCTTGAGAAGACGACCCGAGGTTTAAATACTAGGTTATCAATTTTAAAGGGGTTTGTTACTTGTGACAACCAAAACGTTTGTACGAAGGGATTTCTGTCGGTTTAGAGACTATATCTACAACAGGACTGTTTTTATGAAATTCTTTACTGGCAAAAATCCTAACGTCAAAATGGCGCCGTTGCCGGGGAATTGCAAACGTGTGCCTTATTATTGGTTATTGTAAATATTTTTCTAAAAAAAAAAATTTTTAAAAATATTTTTCTTTTACTTGTTTATTTGTTTCTCCTTTTTCCCCCTTATTTCTGATAACTACTATGAATTCTCACCCCTCTCGCTTTGAGTTTAGTTCTAACTTTGTTGAAGGAAATAGAAACCACAGCAGGAATATGCATCAAGGTCAGACCAATCAAGGATGGATGGAGCCAAGAGGATCTAATCAACCCTTCAGGCAACAACACCATCCTAGATATCATGGACAAAGACCAGGCTACAATGCATCCCAAGCTGATAGATATGGTAGACCACCTTGTAGCTACCAACAAGCCCCACCCTATGCTCAGAGATCATCCTTTCAACACAACCTCAACCCACCACACTCACAAGTCCCTTTCCACCATTCACCTCCATATGACCCTAACCCTCAACCACCATACCAACCACCTTATGAGCCATATGAACCATATATAGAACCACCCCAATTCCAACCCAATTACTCACAAGAACCACCACTTCAATATTCACCATCTCCATATCCATCAATCCAAGAGCATTATGATCCTACTTATGAAAATCGAGTACAGCAAGAGGCAAAGGATCGTCTCAAAGAAACAATGGATCGATTTCAGGCAACCACTCAACAACTGGGGCAAGTATTAATTCAATGGGCTTCTAGACGCTTAAATACACAAGGATCAGCCACAGCCCCATGTGGATAGTCTAGTGAAGAGCATAGCATAAAGGAGATACCAGAAACTCCAGTGGACAAGACAGAACATGAATTCATACTAGAACAAGTAGAAGAAGCTATCATTGTTCAAGAAGAAGAGTTGGTTGAAGACTTAGGAGACGCAAAACCTCCATGGGAAAGACAAGACATAGAGCCTCCTTCCAAGATGGTTGAAATTGATGCTGAAGAGGGTGTACAACCTCCAAAGCATATCATGGTTGAAGATTTTGAAGGAGACGATCAAGAGATGGATTCAATCATTAATGAATTCTTATCTACATTTGAATCCTCTCCCATTGGACTTGACATGGAGATTACAGAAGAAGAAGCACAACCTCCCTTGCCCTTGGTGAACACTGAAGAAGAGATTGAATTGGAAGAAATCCACCAAGAGGAAGAGGTTGATATTGAAGAAGATTGCCAAGAGGTGGAAGATGTCGAAGAAGAGCACAAGGGAGTGGAGCTTGCACGTTCATTAGAAACACCTCCCCTAAGTTGCCATCATCCTTCACAACATTCAAGTGGGTAAAATTCATATCCCTTAGCTTTCTAATTCCACTTGAATATGGGCTACTGGAGACGGATGGTCAACTTAGAGCTCTTTGTGACATTAAGAGTAAGCGGAAGATGGCCAGTGGTAAGAATTGTCCTGCAAGGTTCATTATGGTTGGAAGCTTTAAGTTTAAACGCAAAGGTTGGTATAAAGCTCAACTGAATGGGTCTAGGAAGCTGTTTGGTCGCTGCAGTGAGAATTCAGATCACCTTTCACCCAGCTGGAAAAATGCAAATCAACACGAAGACGGGTGTAAAAGAAAGATTTGGGATCCTGGAATCTGTTCTGACATCCAACACCCCGGGAGCCTAAGAATCTTTTTGAAGCTGCTCAAGGGTTTTACATGCCTAGTTTGGGACCCCAGAGGTTACTGGAATCACAAACACTGGTGGAGATTCCTGGATGAGTTCAAGCATAAGCCACCATAACAGGAAGCTCATCAAATGTCCAACTTAATGACTTTAACTAAAAGTGCTAGGTGGGAGACAACCCACCATGGTATGATCTTCCTTTTTCATTTTTATTTAGTTTTATTTTTTTTTGAATTTTATTTTATTTTGTTATATTGAACCTGGAGTTTTGCATCACATTCATATTAACACTGCATTCTGTATTTTTCAGATTATAAAAAAAAAGCGAGCACGCAAAGCGACCGCATCAGCGACGCATCCGCGTCGCAAGGAGATGGGAGACAATATTAATATGAACAAAGAGTTTCGCAGGAGCAGCGCTGGAGGCGTGCCAATAGCACAAATCGACCCACGCGACCGCGTCGCTAACGCGACCGCGTCACATGGGAATAATGGCCTCCCACGCGACCGCGTCACCCACGCGACCGCGTCGCCAGCATCGCACAACCTATCCAGATTAGTGCCAATTTTCTTATCTTCTCTTTTCTAATCCTAATTTCTTCCTTCTCTCTCCTTTCTCACTTTCTTTTTTCTTCTCATCCTTTTTCCCTCTCATTTTATTTTACTTCATTTATTTGTATATTTCATTCATTGCATTATTCTCATTGGTGTTGGAGTTTTATTTGGATAAGTGCCTTATTTTATTTCAGCACATGGCTACTCGGAGAAGAGATTTGACAATTGACATTTACTTATGGCTCTCATATACATTTGGATTACATTATTTTCATCCCTATTTTAACTTGCACACCAATGTATTTGGGATTATCATTCACAATTGTCATCATTACACATGCTCTTTAATTTGGCACATTTATTACTTGATGCTTGAGCTATGCCTCTCATGCCTATTATTTGCATGTTTTTACCCTCTTGCATCTAATTATTTTGAATTACTCTTTATTGTTGTCTTCTCTACATGTTGTAGCTACCATGTAGATGGACTATCATCTTTCCTTTGGCATTCTTTATCACTTGGAATTTCCTCCCTTTTGGTCTTAGTTTTCTATATTTCACACTCTTTCTTTTTCTTCTTCCTTAGGCATGGGTACCAAGAAAGGAAAAGAGAAGGCCACTGACAAGACACCAGCAAGGAAAGGAACTAAGAGATCTCCAACTAAGGCGCCTCCATCTACAAGCGTCAGTTTGAGCAACCCGTCCACCTGCACATCTCAGCATACACCGAGGACGGTGCAATCTTTAAGTGTGGGGAGGTCGATACCGATCTCCATGGGTTAGTTATTTCTTGACTCAACACCAAATTTTTAGTTTATTTGTTTGTTCATTGTTGCATTTGCATATCTGATTGCATATTTTCTTGATTTTGTGCATATTTTACCACTTGGTTAAAGTAATATTTTCTTTTTCAAGAAACCTTTTAGAGCATTTCACTAATTTGAATAAAATTTAATGTTACACTTGTTTGCAGAAGTATTATTTTGGAACATGGTTTAGAGCTCGAACACACAAAACCTGTGAGATTTTTGAGCCTATTTGAATTGGTTGCATTTTATCAACCAAAAATTTTGTTTTAGTGTGTATTTTTCTCTCTAAAATTGTGATCTTTGTCTTGCTTAATTCTATATTTCCATAATTTGATGTATGCATGCACTTATATGATTGAGGCCTTTGTTTCACTTAGCTTACATACCCACATGGCCTTACCTTTCATTATCTTTGCAAACCAATTTGAGCCTATTTTACCCCTTTGTTCTTTACCTTAGCACATCATTAACTCTAAGCGGAAAATAATAATGTCCTTAATTTGAATCCTTAGTTAGCTTAGACTAGTGAGAGTGCTCATAAATTAAGTGTGGGAAAAGTGGGTTTGGAAACAATTGGTTTGAGAATTGAGTATGTTAGAATTTTCTGAAAATGTGAAAGAATGTTGAGAATATGCTCATGCATTCAATACTTTAATCATATGCATTGAGAAAAAAAAGAAAAAAAAGGAAAAATAAAGGAGAAAAAGAAAAGAAAAAGAGCAAATAATAAAAGGGGACAAAATGCCCCAAAGTAAGTGGTGAAAGCAATGCATATGAGTTGTACTTGAAATTAGAATGTATGAATATGTGGAAAACATAGTTAATGGACAGTTAGGTTTGTATTGTGATTACATGGATTGTCTAAAGTTAGGTGGAAAGTTTAAGTTAATTAAGGATTCAGATTTCAGTCCACTTGACCAAATACAATCCTACCTTGACCCTAACCCCATTACAACCCTTAAAAGACCTCTTGATTTGTGTATTTGTGCATTAAATTTATGTTGATTGTTAGATGAAGAGCAAGCTTTAGAAAGCAAGGTTAGTAGAGAATTGAGAGATCGAACCTTAAACACCTGAGTGATTAGAGTGTATGCACTACCAGTAAGGGTTTGATGCTCAATTCCTTGTTCCCTGCTTTCATAAGCTATTTTCTTCTTACAAGTCTATTTGTGCTTCATTTTTATGATTTGAATTAGTGAAATACAGTTCATATTTGTTCTTGAAAGATTTGTTTATTTTTAATCAAGTAGGTAGAAACATTTTGCATGTAGTTGCATTTATATAGATAGGTTGCATTTCATACATTCTACCATTCCTCTTCATCTTTATAGCTTCTCTTGAGCTTAGCATGAGGACATGCTATTGTTTAAGTGTGGGGAAGTTGATAAACCACTATTTTATGGTTTATCTTGTACTCAATTGAGTGGTTTTTATCAACTCTTTACCCACTTATTCATACTATTTGCATGGTTTTACATTTGCCTTCCTAATTATGTGCTTTGATTGAAAACATGCTTCTTTGGACTTATAATTTCTAATATTAATCCTCTCTTATCACCATTAGATGCCTTGATATGTGTGTTAAGTGATTTCAGAGATTACAGGGTAGGAATGGCTTGGAGGATGGAAAGGAAGTATGCAAAAGTGGAAGGAATACAGGAAGTTGGAGAAACTGCTAAGCTGTCCAGCCTGACTTTTTCGCACTCAAACGGCTATAATTTTAGCTACAGAAGTCCAAATGACGCGGTTCTAGTTGCGTTGGAAAGCTAACGTCCGGGGCTTCGATTTGATATATAATTTGCCATAGCCGCCTCGACGCCAGGCGACACGAACGCGTGACCTGGTAGGAATGCAACCCGTGCGGCCGCGTGGGCCATGCGGCCGCGTCACTTTTCCGCGACCTGTACGGACCAGAAAGCGCTGGAAGTGACTTCTGGGCTGTTTCTGACCCAGTTTTCGGCCCGGAGAACACAGATTAGAGGCTATAAAGTGGGGGAATGCATCCATTCATAATCAGGCTCTCATAATTCACTTTTCATGTTTTAGATGTAGTTTTTAGAGAGAGAGGTTCTCTCCTCTCTCTTAGGATTAGGATTTAGGACTTCTCTTTGTTTTTAAGAGTGACTCTCGATCCAGGTTCAATGTTCCTATTTATGTTTCTCTTTTATTTTTATTTACTCTAATACTTTTATTTGTATTTGATTTATGTTGCCCAATTGGCTTATGAACTTTTCATGTTAAGATTTGAATGTTCTATTTATTATAATTTGAGGTATTTCAGTTTAATATTACTTTCTTTTATTTACATGATTATTGCTTCCCATCTGAAAGCATTTTTATTCCAGCAGTTTCAATTTTCTTTCCTTTTGGCTTTGATTAAATAATTGGTGACTCTAGAGTTATCAAACTCATTGTTGATTGAAAATTGGAATTCATCCACTTAACTTACCTTCATAGTTAGAGGTTAACAAAGTGGGAGAAAAATCCAATTCTCATCACAATTGATAAGGATAACTGGGATAGGACCTCCAGTTCTTATACCTTACCAAGAGATTTTATTAGTATTACTTTATTTTAGTTATCATATAACATATTCGCACTTTACTTCCAAAACCCCAATTTACAGACTCATAACCAGTAATAAGAACATACCTCCCTGCAATTCCTTGAGAAGACGACCCGAGGTTTAAATACTCGGTTATCAATTTTAAAGGGGTTTGTTACTTGTGATAACCAAAACATTTGTACGAAGGGATTTCTGTCGGTTTAGAGACTATATCTACAACGCGACTGTTTTTATGAAATTCTTTACTGGCAAAAATCCTAACGTCAATTATGTCTAAGTCCAGCAAACCGCGAAGCAGAGGATCGCCTAAAAGAAACAGTAATTAAATTTCAAACAACCATTCAACAACTGGAGCAAGCACTAATCCAATGGGCCACTAAGCGCTCAAATATACAAGGATCAACCACAGCTCCATGTGGACAACCCGATGAAGAGCGTAGCATGAAAGAAATACTAGAGACTCCAGTGGACAAGGCAGAGAATGAATTCGTACTAGAACAAGTGGAAGAAGCTGTCATTGTTCAAGAAGAAGAGTTGGTTGAAGATCTAGGCAATGCTAAACTTCCTTGGGAATCCAGAATTGAGAAAAACTCCGTCTAAGATGCCACAGTTGATGCTAAGGAGGATACCGTATAATCTCCAAGGCAAGTCGTTTACGAAGAATCAGACGGAGTAATCCAAGAAGCAATTTTCCTTGATGGTGATAGTCACAAGTCTAGTTCTCCTAGTGATGAACTTGCGTCCGCAAGTGAATTCTCTGAGATCGAAGAATCTTCCCCAAGTGAATATGAAGATGATGCGGAGGTAGATTTCTCTCAACCTCCAATCTATGACTTGAGTGATGAGGAATACATAGAAAACTTTGACCAGGATACAGATACAATTGAAGATCTTTGCAAGGAGGTGGAAGAATTCACAGAAGAGCACAAGGAAGTGGAACTTGCAGAACCACCAAAAACACTTATTCCAAGGCCATTACCACCTAATATAAGCTTCAAGTGGGTACAATCCTTAACTTATAATTTTACTTATTCACTTGAATATGGTTTGCTTGAAACAGATGGCCAACTTAGAGCTCTCTGTGGCTTTAAGAGTAAGAGGGAATTGGCTCGTACTCAGAACTGGTGCACCAGGTTCAATAAGGTTCCACGCTTCACCTCGAAGTACACGGATTGGTATCATGCTCAATTGCATGGATCACGGAGAATGTTTGCTCTCCACGGTGAGATTCTACTTTTTAACCCGTCCGAATGGAAACTTACAAATCAAAACAGAGGCGGATCTAAAAACACAGCTTAGGATCATGGATTATATTCTGACATTCGTCATCCCGGGAGGCTGAATATCTGTTTAAAGCTGCTCAGAAGCTTTACATGGCTAGTTTGGGACCCCGGAGGCTGTTGGCATTCCAAGCACTGGTGGAAATTTTTGGACGAATTTAAGCATAAGCCACCATAACAGGATACTCTTCCAATGTCCAACTTAAGGACTTTAACTAAAAGTGATAGGTGAGAGACAACCCATCATAGTATGGTCGCTTCTTTTTCAATTTATCTCTTGTTAATTTCTTTCATTTTTCCTTTTTTATTTTAATTTATTAAACCTGGAATCATGCATAAGCATTCATGATAGTCATTGTATTCTGCATTTTTTTCATGCATAAAAAAAAAGAAGGGGTTGCACGACGCGACCGCATGCCCCATGCGATCGCGTTATATCGCGAAAAACACCACCCATGCGACTGCGTGATCCACGCGGCCGTGTGATATATATATATATCGGCGTAAGGATCCAACGAACAGAAAGTTGGGCTGGAATCGTGCGGCTCTTGTGCGTTTCGCACAAATTGGCCCACGCGATCGCATGCCCCATGCGATCGCATCACTTACCCAACCCCAATACCATGCGACTGCGTGAGCGACGCGATCGCATCGCATAGATTGCATATCACCCCAAAAGGAGACAGAGAGTTGCGCTGAAACGGCGCTGGAGTCGTGCGTTTAGCACGAATTCCAGCGACGCGATCGCGAGACCCACGCGATCGCGTCACTCCTCTTTTCCCCCTCTCATGCGATCGGGCGACCCACGCGATCGCATCATCCCCATTTTCATCCCAACCACGCGCCGCGTGGATTCGATAATATAACCCCCCAGCCACGCGAACCCTATCAGTCGCGCATCCCCCCTTCACCCCTAACCCTCTCCCCCTTCTCTCTTCTTCCTTCTTCCTCTCTTCCCCCCTCTCCACCACTGCCAACCGCAGCCACCGCCCTCCACCACCGGCCAACCCGCCGCGCCCCCCTCTCCGCCACCCACCCCCTTCAGCCAACAGCAACCACCACCCTCCCTTCCCCTATCCTCTTCCTCTCTCACTAACTCTAATACCCCTCCTCCGCCGCCACTGCAACACCGTGCACCACCACCGCGCAGGACGCCGCTGCAGTCACCTTCTCCCCTGTTCCACCCCTTCCGCTTACCAGGTTTCGCAACACGCAACCATTTTTGTCCATTCGTCACTTTTCTATTTATGTTCATAATTAGGATAGCTAGACTTGCATGTTGTAGTGGATTTTTAGGTTGTTAGGTAGCTTAGGCTGTGGTTCGTGGATCTAGGTTTGTTTACTTGCACTGTTCTTACTTCTGTTTTATCCTATGTGCAAATCTGCTGCTGCTATATTCATGATTCATATGCTGCTTTCTTGTATGTTGCTGCTGTTTACATTGAGTTTTTATGTTTATTTTATATCTATGTACATGCAGCTTGCTTTCTTTTAATTCATATGAACTGATATGATTGCTGTTTATTTTCCGGGACAATCCAATTTTAGCTGGAATGCTGCCCAAATTTTTTTTAAATTTGTTTTCATTCTTGTTTTGGTTTGGTAACTCTGTTTTCCTCTGCTTCCTCCAAACCATTTCATGAATGCTAGGGCCACTTTCTTATCCTTTTTGATTTCCTGGTTCATAAACTGCTTGTTCAATTATGAGTACTTCTATTCTTACCTGTGAATCCTTGTTCTATGGAATTTTTCTATGCCACTTACTTTCCTAACTCACTAATTTTAATTTACTAATTTCATTTACCATACTAACCCTTTTGATCTCTTTTCTAATTACTTTCACTTCCTCCAACTTTCTCACTATGGCATATTGATTTTTTTTCTTTCCATTTAACATTCATTCAGTCACATTTCAATTACTCATTTTCCTTCTTTTATTTCTCCCTTAGCACTTTGAGTTTCCTTTGTTTAAATTGCCTATTTGCTTTCCTATTTTATCCATTCCCTGGTTTTCTGTTTTTTAGAATGTCTGCCTCACAAAGGAAAGGCAAAGGCAAGGCTACTGGCAAGCGCAAGAGAGGAGCTTCCTCCCAGTCCATCATTGCTCTAATGCACAATTTCTCATGGCGGGAGAAGAACTTCACACAGCATGAAAAAGCTGACCAGCTGCTCCCTTCGACTGATCCTATAAAATTTGCAAACCGGTACTGTGAGCTGAAGTACCCAACTTTTGCAAACTCCAGAAATCTATACCTGGAACGTTCCTTGAAGATTCCAGAAGCCCTCCAGCAATACACCACTGAGCAAATCAAGCAAAGGGGCTGGTTCTTTCTGGAGAGACCACTGACAGAGGTCAATGCATCTTGGGTCCGGGAATTCTATTGCAACTACTACCTTACTACCCTAGATGGAGCGCCAAAAATTGATGGAGCGCCGCAACAGGCTCCGGTATGAGAGATTGGAGCGCCGCAGCAGGCAACGCTATTCCCATCTGAAGCTGATGATCAGACAGGGCGCCGACATCCCCTCCGAGCCCGACACTCCATCAGAGCCATCAGAGGAGGAGGAGGATGAGCACGAGGAGGAGCCTCATTCCCAGGTAGATACTCATTTTCAGGAGGAGACTCATCAGCAGGCAGCCACAGAGCAGGCTGCCCCACATCAGGAGGTTATGCCCCAGCTTGAGGTTACAGATCCGGAGATCCCACTCCAGTCAGTCCCCCTCTACAGCAGCCAGACTCTCAGCCCACCACCGCCACGGAGACCCCAGCTACCATCCCTACCAGTGATGACACTCCTTCACACCCGGCTTGATTGAGCATCGGGGACGATGCTTCATTTTAAGTGTGGGGAGGTCGCCATCTCTGGCGTTTTTATTTTGGTGAACCACTACATCTCTTTTTCTTTTATTTTGGATATTTTTCTGTATTCTTCCTTTTTATTGTTATTTTCTGAGTACTTATACATTGCTACTTTGATGTATTTCTACTCTATTTCTGCATTTTGTATTTTTAGTTCATATTTTAGCCATTTAGTTTATTTTAGTTATTTAGTTTAGTTTGCAATTCTAACCTATTAGTGGATTAATTAGTATAGTTTACTTTTTTTAACATAAGATAGCATAGTCTAAATTGAAAAATATAAAAAGGAAGTAAGCTAAGAAAGTGAACATAACAGATTCCAATCCATAAACCTTGTATATAGCATTACATGATGTAGTTAAGCTGACAACATTTCATCAAGGAGGAACATTAAAAGTTTAAAAGCTACCCTAAATAATTTTTTTTATGAGAATAATGGGAATTTTTAACTAAACCTGCATACAATATATAGATGATATATGATGCTTGAGTTAGAGAACACACAGCCTGTGAGTCTTGAGCTTGATTGTATGGTTGCATTTAAACCATAACTTTATTCCTGTGTGTTTCACTTCTTTTTATTCTGATGTTCTTTAATTTGCTTTAATCTATATGTCCAATTATAGAATATAGAATGTAGATACATACCAAAAGAATGATTGAAGCCATCATTTGATTTTAGCTCACTCACCCCAAATTAGCCTACTTTTTACATCACCCTTGTTAGCCCCCTTGAGCCTTTTAAAACCCCTTTATTCTATTTAGCCAAATTACTAGCCTTAAGCAGAAAAACAAAATAAAATCCCAAGTGAATCCTTGCTTAGCTTAAGATAAAAAAAAATTATGAATAGAGTAAAATGTGGGAAGCCTTTTGGGAACATGAGTGATAGAAATAAAGGGTTAGGAAAGTTAAAAAGAAATAAAAATAAATTTGGGAAGCATGCTCATGAGAAAATCAAAGTGATTCAATTACCATGTGCATTAAAAAAAAATTTCAGCTTCTAAATAAAAGGGGATACAAAAAGAAATTCCCCAATAAAAACAATGCACATGGGATAAAAATAAAAAGTGAAACATGAGCATGTAAACAATAAGTGGGATAATATGGAAAATAGGTAAAGAAGTTTTATCTTGCTGAATATGTATGTTAGGTGAGATCTTAGTCTAATTAAGGATTCACTTATTAGCTCACTTGACCCTATACATAAATCCTTACATTTACCTTCGCCCCATTACAACCTTAATTAAGACCTCATGATTTTTTGGTACGACTATATTCTATAATTGTAGATTGGTTAGATGAAAAACAAAGCTATAAGAAAGTAAGAATAAAAAAAAATAGAGTGAATAAACCCAATAAACACTGAGTGACTAGAGAGTAAACATAAAATCCAGTGAGGGTTCAATCACTCATCAACATATATCTGTGCTTAAAATTTACTAATTGTTTTGCAAGTTTGTACAATGTTTTCTTTCCCCATCTCATTTGCTAAAATGCTTTATTATTTAAGGGTTGGCTATAAATATATATATATATATATATACATAACTCCTTGGGAATGTGAATTAACTTAGCTACATGTAAGCTTTATATATGAGTGAATAAATTAGAGTTGCATGATGCATGACCCATTAGGTAGTTGCATTTAAATTAGGTTGCATTGCATGACATTCCATCACTTTAACCTTAATTATTTACCTTGGATTTAGCATGAGGACATGCTAGTGTTTAAGTGTGGGGAGGTTGATAAACCCATATTTCATGAGATCTTTTGTGCTTAATTTGAGTGATTTATACAATCCCTCACCTACTTATTCACATTAATTGCATGGTTTTACTTTCCCTTCCTTATTATGTCATATTGTGAAAAACATGTTTCCTAAGCTTTGAAAATTAATTATTTTAATTACCTTTATTTCCATTCGATGCCGTGATTAGTGTGTTGAGTAGTTTCAGATTTTCTAAGGCAGAATGACTTAAAGGATGAAAAAGAAAACATACTAAAAGGAAAGGAGAAAGCAAAACGGAGCTTTAAGGAAACTGGTATCCACGCGATCGCATGGACGACGCGATCGCGTGCCAAGCACGAATCAGCAGCAATGCGGCCGCGTGACTGACGCGACTGCACGCCTTAAGCAGAACGCACATGACGCAGTCGCATGACTGACGCGACCGCGTGGCAAGGAAAAGCTCCGAATGACGTGACCGCGTGACCCACGCGGACGCGTGACAGAGGCCATGCACCAGAAATTGCAGAAAACGCTCATAACGAGTTCTGAGGCCCTTTTTGGCCCAAATCCAAGTCCAGAAGGCATAGACCAGAGGTTAAGAAGTGGGGGAAAGCATCCATTCAGGGGGCTCGCCAATTTCTAGTTTTCTATGATTTAGATTTAGTCTAGAGAGAGATTCTCTCTCTCCCTCTTAGGATTTAGGACTTCTTCTTGTTTTGGGAGTAACTCTGGATCTAGGTTTAAATGTTATTTTATTTTAGTTCTACAATTATTTAGTCCAACATTTGAATTGATTATTATAATTTGATTTATGATTTATTCCATGTCACAGATTGTTATTTGAATTAATGATAATTGAGGTATTTTCAGTCTATGATTGTTCTCTTTGATTTAAGTTGCCATTGCTTCCCATCTAAGGATATTTTTATTATTTCAGCAAATTTACTTTTTCCCTTTTGGTTCTGGTTAAGAATTCAGTAACTCAACAGTTATTAAACTCAACATAATTGATAATCGTTATCTTGCTAATTGAGTTGAACTTAAATAATCCCAACCTTTTCTTAAGAAATAATTAGGATTCAAAGGTCAATTTAATTAGTCCCTTGACTTTCCTTTGCCCTGGTAAAGGTTGACCAAGTGGAATTAAGATACAACTTTCATTATTTTTGAGAGGGATAACTAAGTTGGACTTCTAATTTCCCTTATCTTGCCAAAAGTTGTTTTACAGTTATTTATTTATTTATTTTTAATTGCCATTTAATTCACTCATCATTTAAATCACTTCCTTCTCACCTTCTAAACCCCGATTACAACCTTTATAACCAATAATAAGAACATACTTCCTCGCAGTTCCTTGAGAAGACGACCTGAGGTTTAAATACTCGGTTATCAATTTTAAAAGGGTTTGTTACTTGTGACAACCAAAACGTTTGTACGAAGGGATTTCTGTCGGTTTAGAGACTATATCTACAACGCGACTGTTGTTATGAAATTCTTTACTGGCAAAAAAAATCCTGACGTCAGCACGTCCGTGCAGGTTTGCGCCACCAAATCCAAAGCCAGGAGCCAAGCTACAAGCCGGCGCGTGTAGCAGCTAAGTCATGACCATCATGGATGCGTCCGCGCAGATTACACCTGTGCGCAGATTGCAATTACCCCAGGGGTGCGTGCGCGTGCTGTGCGTGTACGCGCCGATGGTCACACATGATTTTTTAAGAGAGCACGCGACCAGAGCGTGGAGGCAGTTAGAGACCATATTTTGGGGAAGAGCTTTGGCGGGAAAAGCTTAAGAAGGCCAAAGATTGAAGGGTTAAGGGACTTTTGACTCATTTTACATGTTCTTAGATATTTTCTTAGAGTTGGTTACATTTTGGGTAGAGAGAGAACCTCCAACCTCTCTCTAGGATTTTATTCTCCACACTCTCCACTACAATTCTCCTTTGATTTTTCTTGGTGAGATCCATTGTAATACACTTTTATTTTGATGCAATTAGTAGATCTACTCTTCTCATATTCTCAATTAGTGTTCTTTGATCGTCTAACTTTGGATTTAGCTTTGCCTTTGTTACTTGGATTTGGAACTAGTGAATTGAGGTACTTTTATATTCATTACTTATAATTGTTCAATTGTAGATAATTGTGTGATTTAGATCTCTTCATTTCAAGTCTTCATTCTAATTTCTTAATGCCTCTTATGAATGCTCACCAAATGTTTGATAAAATGCCAACATTAGTTTTGGAGTAAAAATTTCTCACTTGGCTTAGGGTTTGGACCGTTAGGAAAATTTGAATAGTGGATGTCCATTGTTGATTGAGAATTAAGGATTGCTAATTGGCTTTGAATGCACTAAAGCTAGATTCCCTTAGGGTGAAGCTAGGACTTGTGACTCAAGCTAGTCACTCTCACTTGACTCTCCTCTACACTTAGAGGTCAACTAAGTGGAGCAAGCCTTAATTGTTATCATCATTGAAGGAAACTATAGTGATAGAATTTCTAATGCTAACCCTAGGCCAAGTCCTTTAATATTGATTGTTTGTCATCTACTTTTGCTAGCTTGAATTAGTACATCAACCTTCAAAAAATCACAACAAAAGCTTCCTAATCAATAACATGCATTCTCTAGCAATTCCAAGGGAGGACGACTCGGGAGATTAATACTCTCAATTATAGATTGTTGAATTGTTTGATGCGAGATTTGAGTGTCGATTAGACTATACTCACGATTGTATTCACTATTAAATTCTATATCGACATACAAAATTTTGTTCATCAAAATGGCGTCGTTGCCGAGGAATTGCTTATGTGTGCCATGTTATTGCTTAGTGTAAATGTGTATATGTACATAGTTGCATTTTCTCTTGATTCTTTGTTGATTGACTAATCCCACTTATTACCATGAGCTTTACTCCCCCTTCATTGCATGACGCGTTTATAACCGAATCCGAGCTTAGTCCCATTTGATCCAGAAATTGAACGAACTTTGCTTCACATTAGACAAGCTTGGAGGCGGTTAACCTTTGGGGAAGGTGAAAAGGTTCCTACCAATTCACCAACCCTACCCGAAGTGAATTTCGAACCATCATTCGAAGAAGGCACTAACTATCCCTCTGTTAATACTACTAATAATTCTTCTTTTGATCTAGGCACCAACACCATGGCTGCTCCGAGGAGAGTTACCCTCAAGGAAGCGGGTGCACCGGATTATGTTCTTCAACCCGTTCATGTGCTTCATCCCAACCTGAACATAAATTTTAAACTCAAGACCGCTTTGATTCACCTCCTACCTAGGTTCCATGGACTTCCCGCACAAGACCTTATTCGACACCTCAAATATTTTCATAGTATATGCTCAACAACTAGACGGGTAGGATCCTATGAAGTTGCTATATGGTTGTTTGCTTTTCCCTTCTCTCTTGAAGATAAGGCTAAAGAATGGTTCTACACTCTACCTAGTGAGGGTATTTCCGATTGGGACTTGCTTAGAAGAGGGTTCTTAGAAAAATTGTTGCCCCCGGAAAGGATGGACAAGCTAAGGAAGGAGATCTCATGCATTGTGCAAGGCGAAACGGAACCCCTATGTGAGTATTGGAACGGTTTCGTAAACTTCTTGACGCATGCCCTAACCACATGATTGACAGTCAAGTGTTGCTTGGTTACATATGCCAAGGGATGCGAGAACAAGATAGGACTCTCTTGGATTCCTCTAGCAATGGTTCTTTGTCTAAATATAAGATAGCGGAGGAAGCATGGCAACTCATTAGTGACTTGGCCGAGTCCAATCAACATGCTAGACGAAGAGTCGACTGCCAAAAAACTGTGAATGAAGTATCCTCTAGTAGCGAGACCACTGCTCTAGCCAAATCCTTGGGCAAAATGACAAACATCCTAAAGCAACTCCAATTGGGTCAACAATAACCTTATCAACAACAACCCTACCAACAACAACCTCCACCATCCCCTCAACAATATAGTCAACAATTGGTCCCCCAAAAAGTGTGGGGGAATTTGTTCTTGCTATTTCCACTACACGGATGAGTGCCCAAGTCTTCAAGAAGATAACACCTTGGCGGCTACCCACAACTTCTATGACCGCACGAATCAAGGGTACTACCAACAAGGCAGTAATTTCAATCAAGGGTATCCCCAACAAGGAGGAATCTACAATCAAGGGGGTGGCAATTATAATCAAAATTAGAGGGACAACCACCAACAAGGAAGTAGAAACAATGGCAACAATGGAGGTAACCAAAGATGGAACAACAACAACTCACAAAACCGACCTCCATACCCCCAAAACCAATCATACACCCAACAAAATCAAGGAAGAAATTACCAAACCTATCAACCACCACATCAACGACCACCACCTAACCAATCACAAGCCCCTCAAATCACATACCCTTCCACTTCTCCCAATCAAGATGATACACTCCGGACTATCCTCCAAGGCCAAAAAGAGCTCCAAACCACACTTGCTTCCGGCCTTACCAGTCTTACATCTACACTACAAGCTCTTCTTGCACGCATGGACCCACCATCTAATTCTACTCCTCACGCCCCAAATCCTAGTGCCATTCCCTCTCAAAATCAACCCAATCCCAAGGGCGGCATTAATACCATTACCTTGAGATCCGGGACTCAATTAAAAGAGAAGAAAGCAAAGGACCCAAGTCCAATCATAATCACTCAAGAGGAGGAAGGAATAGAGATAGAAGAAATAGAAGAAGAGGAGGAACCATAAGTCATAGTTGAGGATGAAGAAACTCAACCAACAAGTGAGGTCCCCAAGAATAAGGGTACCGTGGAAGAAGAAATTGCACAACCAATCCCATTTCCAACACTTGCAAAGAAAGCTAGGAAGTGCATGGAACTTGACCCCAAAATGATAGAAATGTTCAAGAAAGTTGAGGTAACCGTCCCCCTCTTTGATGCTATCCATCAAGTACCTAAATATGCAAAATTCCTTAAAGATTTATGCATGAACAAGGATAGAATTCTTGAGTTAGAGACTATTCCATTGGGGAGTTCTATTTCCGCTCTAATGGGAGCATTTCCCGAGAAGTGTGATGATCCGGGCCCATGCATGGTCACTTGGACCGTAAATGGAGTGCAATTTCTAGATTGTATGTGTGACCTCGGTGCGTGTGTTAGCATTATGCCCCTCTCTGTCTACCGGGTATTGAGGCTACCACCATTGAAGAGGTCGATGACAAGATTTGTTTCAGCGGACAAAAGCATAATAACCGTGATGCGTGTTGCGGAAGATGTATTGGTAAATATAAAAGGGTTGGTGTTTTCGATTGATTTCTATGTTCTTGAAATTCCATCAAGCGAGTCCGAGAGGGCATCATCTATTCTACTTGGGAGACCATTTTTGAGGACCTCTAGATTCAAGTTAGATGCCTACTTGGGAACCTACTCATTTGAAATAGATGGGAGAGTCGTGAGTTTTAGCCTAGAAGAAGTAATGAAGCATCCATCGGAGAATCATTCTCTATTCTGGTGTGACCCGATTGACAACATTGTCGCCAAAGTGCATCTTGCAAAGTTGGATGGGAAGTATATGATTGAAGACACAAATGAAGATCCAAGCGAAGCAAACACATTACCCCACCCGGACCATCTGGAAATTCAAACTTCAAGCCAAGACCAAAAGGTAGAATTAAAGCCACTACCACTCCACGTAAAGTACTCATATCTTGATGAAGCCCACAAGTTTCCCGTAATCATTGCAAAGGAACTAAACCTTCAACAAGAAGAAAAGTTGCTATGCATCTTGAGGAAGAACAAAAGGGCCATAGGGTGGAGCTTGGCGGATCTAGTGGGAATAAGCCCCCAAGTATGCGAGCACCGCATATTCCTTGAAGAAGGAGCTAGACCCGTTCGACAACCTCAAAGGCGACTCAATCCCACTATTCTAGAGGTAGTGAAAAAATAGGTCACCCGGCTACTAGAAGCAGACATCATCTATCCCATTTCGGATAGTGAATGGGTAAGCCCGGTCCAAGTGGTGCCAAAGAAATCCGGGGTGACCACAATCAAGAATGAGAGCGGAGAACTTATAGCGACAAGGGTGCAAAACTCTTGGAGGGTGTGCATAGACTACTGAAGGTTGAATTCGGCCACTAGAAAAGATCACTTCCCACTACCGTTTATGGACCAAATGCTTGATCCATTAGCCGGTAAATCTCATTATTATTTTCTAGATGGTTATTCGGGGTACTTCCAAATACACATTGCTCTAGAAGGCCAAGAAAAAACAACATTTACTTGCCCCTTTGGAACTTATGTCTATAAGCATATGCTATTCGGCTTATACAATGCATCGGCAACTTTCCAAAGGTGCATGATGAGCATATTTCCGGATTTTCTAGAGCAATGCATGGAAGTTTTCATGGATGATTTCAGCGTGTATGGTGATTCTTTTGATCATTGCTTGGACAACCTTGAAAAAGTTTTGGAAAGATGTAATAAATCAAACCTTGTCTTAAATTTTGAAAAATTTCATTTCATGGTTAGGACATATTGTTTCCAAAGAAGGTATTTCCGTAGATCCGGCAAAAATAAATGTTATATCTAGCTTGCCTTACCCCTCCGCCGAGAGGGAAGTCCGTTCGTTCCTTGGACATGCAGGATTTTACCGAAGATTTATCAAGGACTTTAGTAAGGTAGCATTGCCTCTCTCTCGACTATTACAAAAGGACATTGAGTTTGATCTAAGCAAAGAATGCATGGAAGCTTACGACAAGCTTAAAGTGGCATTGACACAAGCTCCTATCGTAAGAGGGCTGGATTGGAGTCGGCCGTTCGAAATAATGTGCGATGCTTCAAACTATGCGGTAGGAGCCGCGTTAGCACAACGCGAGGGTAAGAATCCATATGTCATAGCCTATGCATCAAAAATACTAGATGGAGCCCAATCCAATTACACTACTACCGAGAAGGAACTCGTGGCTATTGTTTTAGCTTTGGATAAATTTCGAGCCTATCTTCTTGGTTCTAAGGTAGTAGTGTACTCGGATCATGCGGCATTGAAATATTTGTTGGCTAAAAAGGAATCCAAACCGAGATTGATTAGATGGGTTCTATTGTTGCAAGAATTTGATTTGGAAATCAAGGATAGGAGTGGTTCGCAAAACTTAGTGGCGGATCACTTAAGTCGCCTTGAAAACACCAACAGCGATACCGCTCCTATCAATGATTCTTTTCCCCTAGAAGGCTTGCATTCAATCTTAGAAGTTACTCCTTGGTATGTGACGTTGGGATTTCTGCCAATAAAGAAGTTCATAAAAATAGTCGCGTTGTAGATATAGTCTCTAAACCGACAGAAATCCCTTCGTACAAACGTTTTGGTTGTCACAAGTAACAAACCCCTTTGAAATTGATAACCGAGTATTCAAACCTCGGGTCGTCTTCTCAAGGAATTGCAGGGAGGTATGTTCTTATTATTGGTTATGGAGAGTGTAAATTTGGGGTTTTGAGAATAGGAAGTAGGTAATTTAAATTGTAATTAAAATAAATAAATAACTGTAATATAAACCTTTGGCAAGGTATGAGAAATTGGAAGTCCAGACCGAATTATCCTTATCAATGATAATAACAATTGAATCTTAATTTCACATAGTTAACCTTTACTTAAGGCAGAGGAAGGTCAAGTGACTAATTAGTTTGATCTTCAAATCCGAGTTAATTCCTAAGAAAAGATTGGGATTATTGAAGTTCAATTCAATTAGAGGAGATAACAATTATCAATTATGCTGTTGAGTTGGATAACTCCTGAGTTACTGATTTCTTAACCAAAACCAAAAGGAAAAATATCTAAACTAAATTAAAAGGATTCACGTAAATAAAGCAATCAAACTACGTCTTAACATAAATTCAAGTCATAACATGGAAAGAGTCACAAGCCAATTGGGCAACATAAATCAGATACAAGTAAAAGCATTAGAGTATTCCAAATGGAAGACAAATATAAAGTAAAAGGAATATTAAACCTGGGATCAAGAGTCACTCTTAAAACTAAGAGAAGTCCTAAATTCTAATCCTAAGAGAGAGAGGAGAGAACCTCTCTCCAAACTAAACCTAGATCATGGAAAGTAAATTATGAGTGAATAATTATGAATACATGCATTCTCCCACTTTATAGCCTCTAATCTGTGTGTTCTGGGCTGAAAATTGGGTCAAAAGCAGCCCAGAAGTCACTTCTAGCGCTTTCTGGTCTGTACAGGTCACGGAAAAGTGACGCGGCCGCATGGCTCACGCGGCCGCGCGGGTTGCGTTCCTGCCAGGTCACGCGTCCATGTGACTCACGCATTCGCGTTGCCTGGCGTCGGGGCAGCTATGACAAATTATATATCAAATCGAAGCCCCAGACGTTAGCTTTCCAACGCAACTGGAACCGCGTCGTTTGGACCTTTGTAGCTAAAGTTATAGCCGTTTGAGTGCGAAGAGGTCAGGCTGGACACCTTAGCAATTTCTCCAACTTCTTGTATTCCTTCAACTTTTGCATGCTTCCTTTCCATCCTCCAAGCCATTCCTGCCTTATAATATCTGAAAACAGTTAACACACATATCAAGGCATCTAATGGTAATAAGAGAGGATTAACAATAAGTAAATATAAGTCCAAAGAAACATGTTTTCAATCAAAGCACATAATTAGGAAGGCAAATGTAAAACCATGCAAATAGTATGAATAAGTGGGTAAAGAGTTGATAAAAGCCACTCAATTGAGCACAAGATAGACCATGAAATATCATTTTATCAACCTCCCCACACTTAAACATTAGCATGTCCTCATACTAAGCTCAAGAGAAGCTATAAAGGAATGAAGAGGAATGATAGAATGTATGAGATGCAACCTATGAATGCAACTAAATGCAAAATATTTCTACCTACTTGGTTAAAAATAAATAAGTTCTTCAAGACAAATATGAATTGGATTTCACTAATTCAAATCACAAAATACAATACAAATAACTTGCAAGAAGAAGATAGCCCATGAAAGCAGGGAACATAGAATCGAGCATCGAACCCTCACTTAGTAGTGTATATCACTCTAATCACTCAAGTGTTTTAGGTTCGATTCTCTCAATTCTCTACTAACCTTGCTTTCTAAGGCTTGCTCTTCATCTAACAATCAACATAAATTTAATGCATAAATACACATATCAAGAGGTCTTTTAAGGGTTGTAATGGTGTTAGGGTCAAGGTAGGATTGTATTTGGCCAAGTGGACTAAAATCTGAATCCTTAATTAACTTAAAATTTTCCATCTAACTTAAACAATCCATGTAATCATAATACAACATCTAACCATCCATTAACCATGTTTTTCACATATTCATGCATTTTAATTTCAAGTATAACTCATATGCATTGCTTTCACCGCTTACTTTGGGGCATTTTGTCCCCTTTCACTTATTTTGCTCTTCTTTATATATATATATATATATATATATATATATATATATATATATATATATATATATATATATATATATATATATATTTCTCAATGCATATGATTAAATGCAAGGGATAATGAAAGGTAAGGTCATATGGGTATGTAAATTCAGTGAAACAAAGGCCTCAATCATGTAAGTGCATGCATACATCAAATAAATAGAAATATAGAATTAAGCAAGACAAAGATCACAGTTTTAGAGAGAACAACACACACCAAAAATAAAATTATTGGTTGGTAAAATGCAACCAATCAAATAGGCTCAAAATCTCACTGATTTTGTGTTCGAGCTCTAAACTATGTTCCAAAATAATATTTCTTCAACAAGTTTTTCAAAAAGTTTTATTCAAATTAGTGAAATACTATAAAAATTTCTTGAAAAAGAAAATATTACTTTAACCAAGTGGTAAAATATGCAAAACAAATTCAAACAAATATGCAATCAAACATGTAAATGCAACAACTAACAAATTAAGAAAATAGAGTATTGGTGTTGAAAAGAAGGTAACTAACCTCTGGAAGTCGGTATCGACCTCCCCACACTTAAAGATTGCACCATCCTCGGTGCATGCTGAGATGTGCAGGTGGACGGGCTGCTTCAACTGACGCTTTTCTCATCAAGGAATGTGCGTAGGAACTTGTTTGTCTCTTCCATGTGATCGTCTTCTGGTTCTCTTCCTGGTGGCCATCCTAAAAGAAAAAGGGAAGAAAAGTAACCCAAAAATAAAGATAGAAATTAAAAGATGGGTGTTAATGCCAGATAATAAGGGTCTCATTTACATGGAAGCTTCAACATGTACGTGAGAAAACAATAGAAGCCATGGCATGCCAGTAGTACAAAATGTACAACAATGGGGAAGAGAGTGTAAGACAATATAAATTTATGTCAATGCAAAATTAATACAAATAACATAAAAGATTAACATTGACTTAAATAATATTACCCAACAATGTAAAACAAGTTACCAAAATAAATTCAAGAAAAGATGCAACAGCCGAATAAGAAAAGATTTTCTTAACACCAATGGAAAAATAAAAATAAAAAAAATTCAGAAAAGAAAATAAAAATATGCACAAATTTAAAATGCAATGAATGAGATATGCAAATAAATTAAAATAAAATAGAATGGAAGTGAGAGAAAATAAGAAAGGAAGAAGAAAGAAATAAGAAAAGATAAGAAGAATAAGGATTCGGAGAAGAAGAGATAAGAAAATTGGCACTAATCTGGATAGGTTGTGCGACGCTGGCGACGCAGTCACGTGGGTGACGCGATCGCGTCGTGCGCGAGAAGGTTGGGCGACGCGGACGCGTGGGACACGCGATCGCGTGACTTGATTTGTGCTAGTGGCGTGACTGCAGCCTCGCGGTCGCATAAATCTCTGTTCGAAACTTGGTATTGCCAACATCCAGGGTGACGCGGTCGCGTGGTCGACGCAATCGCATGAGTGGCCATCATGGGGATATGACGCGGGCGCGTGGGGCACGTGTTCACGTGGTGAGGATTGGGCTTCCAGCACGAGTCCAGCCCAACTCCAGCTCAACTTTCGGCCATGCACCCAGTTGACGTCGATTTTCAGGTCACGCAGCCGCGTGGGTGACGCGGTCGCGTGGGAGGCATGTTTCTCATATGACGCGGACGCGTCAGCGACGCGGTCACGTGGATCAATTTGTGCCATTAGCGCGCCTCCAGCCACGCTTTCACGTGACTCTCTGTTCAACCTTATTTTCTTCCAAACGCACATACGACGCGGACGCGTCGGTGACGCTGTCGTGTCGCATGCGAAAAATCCCTTTTTTTATCTGAAAAATGCAGAATGCAGTGTTAATATGAATGTGATGCAAAACTCCAGGTTCAATATAATAAAATAAAATAAAATAAAACTAGAAAATAAATAAAACTAAATAAAAATGAAAAAGGAACGATCATACCACGGTGGGTTGTCTCCCACCTAGCACTTTTAGTTATAGTCCTTAAGTTAGACATTTGATGAGATTCCTGTTATGGTGGCTTGTGCTTGAACTCATCCAGGAATCTCCACCAGTGTTTGTGATTCCAGTGTCCTCCGGGATCCCAAACTAAGCATGTAAAGCCCTTAAGAAGCTTCAAACAGATTCTTAGGCTCCCGGAGTGACAAATGCCAGAACAGATTCCAGGATCCCAAACTTTACTTTTACACCCATTTTTGTCTCGATCTACATTTTTCTAGCCGGGTGAAAGGTGATCTGAATTCTCACTGCAGTGATCAAACAGCTTCCTAGACCCATTCAGTTGAGCTCTATACCAACCTTTGCATTTAAACTTAAAGCTTCCAACCATAATGAACCTTGCAGGACAATCCTTACCACTGACCATCTTCCGCTTACTCTTAATGTCACAAAGAGCTCTAAGTTGACTATCCGTCTCTAGTAGCCCGTACTCAAGTGGAATTCGAAAGCTAATGGATATGAATTTTACCCACTTGAATGTTGTGAAGGATGATGGCAACTTAGGGGGAGGTATTTTTAATGAAACTGCAAGCTCCACTCCCTTGTGCTCTTTTCTGATAACTACCACCTCTTTGCAAGCTTCTTCAATTTCAACCTCTTCCTCTTGGTAGCTCCTTTCCAATTCAATCTCTTCTTTATTGCTTTCCAAGGGCATGGGAGGTTGTGCTTCTTCTTCTTGAATCTCCATCACTTGATCAACCTCTTCCAAGGCTTCAACTGTGATATGCCTTGGAGGTTGTACACCCTCCTCAGCATCAATTTCAAACGTCTTGGAAGGGGGTTCTATGACTGGACTTTCCCATGGAGGTTCTGTATCTCCTAAGTCTTCAACCACTTCTTCCTCTGCAATTATTATGGCTTCTTCCCCTTGTTCCAATACAAAGCCATGTTCCTCATTGTCTACCGAAGTTTCGAGTATCTCCTTCATGCTTTGCTCTTCTTTTGATTCTCCACATGTAGCCATGGGAGTTCTTTGAGTGCTCAGATATTGGGAAACTGTTGTATCTACTAACTCGCCTAAGGTGTCCGCAAAATCTCGCATACTCTTATTCATCCTTTCTTTCCTTTCTGAAGAATCTTGAAGAAAAACACGAAGTCTGTCATCCATTGAAGGTTGGGATGGATATGAGGATTCATTGGTTGGGAGAGAGGGTTCATAATAGGAAGGTGGTTCATCTTGATAATTATATGGAGATGAGGAATATTGAGGTGGTGGTTCTTGTGAGTAATTGGGTTGGAATTGGGGTGGTTCTATATATGGTTCATATGGCTCATAAGGTGGTTGGTATGGTGGTTGAGGGTTAGGGTTATATGGAGGTAAATGGCGGAAAGGGGCTTGTGAGTATGGTGGTCTAAAGTCATGTTGAGGAGGGGGTTCATAGGCATATGGTAGTGGTTGTTGATAATCAAAAGAGTGCTCACCATAGCCATCATCTTGATATGCATCACAGAATGGTTGTTGATAGTCCATTGGAGGTGGTTGTTGCCATGAGGGTTGATCAAATCCTTGTGGCTCCTCCCATCTTTGATTGTTCCAACCATGGTGCATGTTGTCATTATAATCTCCTCTTTCTGCAACATAATTGTAACCAGACTCATAGCCAAATGGGTGAGAGTTCATGGTAGTAAGAGAAAATAAAAACAAAAATTAATAAAAAGAAAATATTTTGAAAAAGATATAATTTTTGAAAAAAGATATGAAAATATTTTTGAAAAAGATATGATTTTTGAAAAAGATTAGATAAGATAAAAAAAATTAAAATAGAAATCTGAAAATTATTTTTTTTTTGAAAAATATTTACAATAACCAATAATAAGGCACACGTTTGCAATTCCCTGGCAACGGCGCCATTTTGACGTTGGGATTTTTGCCAGTAAAGAAGTTCATAAAAACAGTCGCGTTGTAGATATAATCTCTAAACCGACAGAAATCCCTTCGAACAAACGTTTTGGTTGTCACAAGTAACAAACCCCTTTGAAATTGATAACCGAGTATTCAAACCTCGGGTCGTCTTCTCAAAGAATTGCAGGGAGGTATGTTCTTATTATTGGTTATGGAGAGTGTAAATTTGGGGTTTTGAGAATAGGAAGTAGGTAATTTAAATTGTAATTAAAATAAATAAATAACTGTAATATAAACCTTTGGCAAGGTATGAGAAATTGGAAGTCCAGACCGAATTATCCTTATCAATGATAATAACAATTGAATCTTAATTTCACTTAGTTAACCTTTACTTAAGGCAGAGGAAGGTCAAGTGACTAATTAGTTTGATCTTCAAATCCGAGTTAATTCCTAAGAAAAATATCTAAACTAAATTAAAAGCATTTACATAAATAAAGCAATCAAACTACGTCTAAACATAAATTCAAGTCATAACATGGAAAGAGTCACAAGCCAATTGGGCAACATAAATCAGATACAAGTAAAAGCATTAGAGTATTCCAAATGGAAGACAAATATAAAGTAAAAGGAATATTAAACCTGGGATAGAGAGTCACTCTTAAAACTAAGAGAAGTCATAAATCCTAATCCTAAGAGAGAGGAGAGAACCTCTCTCCAAACTAAACCTAAATCATGGAAAGTGAATTATGAGTGAATAATTATGAATACATGCATTCCCCCACTTTATAGCCTCTAATCTGTGTGTTCTGGGCTGAAAATTGGGTCAAAAGCAGCCCAGAAGTCACTTCCAGCGCTTTCTGGTCCATACAGGTCGCGAAAAAGTGACGCGGCCGCATGGCTCACGCGGTCGCGCGGGTTGCGTTCCTGCCAGGTCACGCGTCCGCGTGACTCACGCGTTTGGTCGCCTGGCGTCGGGGAAGCTATGGCAAATTATATATCAAATCGAAGCCCCAGACGTTAGCTTTCCAACGCAACTGGAACCGCGTCGTTTGGACCACTGTAGCTAAAGTTATAGCCGTTTGAGTGCAAAGAGGTCAGGCTGGACAGCTTAGCAATTTCTCCAACTTCTTGTATTCTTTCCACTTTTGCATGCTTTCTTTCCATCCTCCAAGCCATTCCTGCCTTATAATATCTGAAAACACTTAACACACATATCAAGGCATCTAATGGTAATAAGAGAGGATTAATAATAAGTAAATATAAGTCCAAAAAAACATGTTTTCAATCAAAGCACATAATTAGGAAGGCAAATGTAAAACCATGCAAATAGTATGAATAAGTGGGTAAAGAGTTGATAAAAACCGCTCAATTGAGCACAAGATAAACCATGAAATATGGGTTTATCAGTATGCTCCAATGGCAAACTACTTGGTTTCACGCACCTTTCCTCCTAACCTCTCCAAACATCAAAAGGAAAAGCTGAAAAGTGAATCCAAATATTATGTATGGGATGATCCCTATCTTTGGAGATGTGGAGTGGACCAAGTAGTTCGAAGGTGCATTCCCTAAACCGAATTCCAAGCAATCTTGGATGCTTTCCATTCTTCCGAGGGAGGTAGACATTATGGACCTCAAAGGACGGCGAGAAAGGTCCTTGATTGTGGATTTTGGTGGCCAACTCTTCTTAAAGATTCTTCTCTTTATTGCAAATCTTGTTCTCAATGCCTTAGATTTGGTAATATCTCTAAGAAGGACGAAATCCCCCAACAAAAGATGTTTTTTTGTGAAATCTTTGAGGTGTGGGGTATCGACATCATGGGGCCATTCCCAAACTCTAATGGTTTTCTCTACATTCTACTAGCCGTCAATTATGTGTCCAAATGGGTGGAAGCGATACCCACCCGGACGGACGATGCTAATGTAGTTCTTTCTTTTATGAGGAATAATATAATTTGTCGCTTTGGGTCACCAAGAGCAATAATAAGTGACCAAGGTTCACATTTTTGCAACAAAAGAATGGAAGGACTCATGAAGAAGTACGACATCATACATAAAGTTGCCACGGCCTATCACCCCCAAACGAACGGCCAAGCCGAGGTTTCCAACCGGGAAATTAAGCATGTATTGGAAAGGATTGTGAAGCCTAGTAGAAAGGATTGGAGTGCCAAGCTTACCGACGCACTTTGGGCATATCGAACGGGATACAAAATACCGATTGGCATGAGACCCTTTCAGTTGGTGTATGGTAAAGCTTGCCACTTGCCGGTAGAAATTGAACCCAAGGCATATTGGGTCGTCAAGGAATGCAATCTAAATTTGAGTGGGGCTGGAATTGAGAGAAAGCTTCAATTGTCGGAATTAGAATGTTTGAGATTAGAGGCCTATGACAACTCTAGGCTTTATAAGGAAAAGATGAAGGCCATCCATGATAAGAACATTAGGAGAAGGAAATTTAGACTTGGTCAACTAGTCCTGCTTTACAACTCAAGGTTAAGATTGTTACCCGGAAAGCTTAGATCCAAATGGGAAAGACCTTATCAAGTAGAGAAAGTGGAACCATATGGAGTCTACCATTTGTGCCATCCCTCAAGTCCGGATATTTTCAAGGTAAATGGGCACCGTCTCAAATTGTACCATGGTGAGCAAAGAAAGAGAACCAAGGAGATTGAGGTATTCCTTTTGGAAAATGTACCTCTTGACAAAGAGCATTGAGCTAGTGAAAGTCCAACTTAAGGACGTTAAACAAAAGTTCTAGGTGGGAGACACCCCACCATGGTAAGATCTACCTTTTCGCTCCCTTTGTATATAGCCATTAAACTCCTCTGTGATTGGTGATTGCTTGGTCCTTGACTTGTTTAGCTAAGATTTGATTTTATTACTCATAGAAGTTTGCACTATGGATCACTTGATTGGTAGAAAACACCTCATTTCTAGGTCTTGCATGAAGCCTTAGGTGTTTTATTTAGCCTTTGGCTAGCTACCCGCTAATTTGGTGACAAGAGGTGCATTTTCCATTCTCAGAAAAAAAGGGGGTAGAGACGCGAGCGCACGCTTTGCGCACACGCGTCCCTAGCGCGGATGCATGCCCATATATTTTTCAGAGAGTTGGGCCAGTCTCGCGCCAACGTTAGGCCCCCAGCACACCTTCACGCACACGTGCGCTGGTGGACGAAATTGTTATTCATGTGTTATTCCATTTTGCAAAATTCATTGCTTTTCATTCCCTGGCAATGGCGCCAAAAACATGATGCCAATACCATGGTTCACAACTCCGTTCAACTTAACCAGCAAGTGTACTGGGTCATCCAAGTAATACCTTACGTGAGTAAGGGTCGATCCCACAGAGATTGTTGGTATGAAGCAAGCTATGGTCACCTTGTAAATCTCAGTTAGGCAGATTAAATGTTTATGGGTTTCGAAATTAATAATAAAAAGAAAATAAAAGGGATAGAAATACTTATGTAAATTAATAGTGGGAATTTCAGATAAGTGTATGGAGATGCTGTGCTCCTCTTGAATCTCTACTTTCCTATTACATTCATCCAATCCTTCTTACTCCTTTCCATGGCAAGCTGTATGTAGGGCATCACCATTGTCAGTGGCTACATCCCATCCTCTCAGTGAAAATGTTCCTATGCTCTGTCACAGCACGGCTAATCAGCTGTTGGTTCTCGATCATGTTGGAATAGGATCCATTGATCCTTTTGCGCTTGTCATCACGCCCAGCAATTGCGAGTTTGAAGCTCGTCACAGTCATTCAATCCCAGAATCCTACTCGGAATATCACAGACAAGGTTTAGACTTTCCGGATCCTCATGAATGCCGCCATCTATCTAGCTTATACCACGAAGATTCTGTTGGGGAATCTAAGAGATATGCGCCCGGCCTAGAGTAGAACGGAAGTGGTTGTCAATCACGCGCGTTCATAGGTGAGAATGATGATGAGTGTCACGGATCATCACATTCATCAAAGTTAAGTGTAGCGTATATCTTGGAATAAGAATAAAAGAGAATTGAATAGAAAGTAATAGTAATTGTATTGAAACTTGAGGTACAGCAGAGCTCCACACCCTTAATCTATGGTGTGCAGAAACTCCACTGTTGAAAATACATAAGTAAAAGGTTCAGGCATGGCCGAATGGCCAGCCCCCTGAGTGATCAAGAGACCGAATAATCAAAGGCTTAACAAAAGATTAAACTGTCAAAAGATTAAACTGTCAAAAGATGTCTAATACAATAGTTAAATGTCCTATATATACTAGACTAGCTACTAGGGGTTTACATGAGTAAGTAATTGATGCATAAATCCACTTCCAGGGCCCACTTGGTGTATGCTTGGGCTGAGCTTGAACTATCCATGAGCTGAGGCTTTTCTTGGAGTTGAACTCCAAGTTATAACGTGTTTTGGGCGTTCAACTCCGGATCATGACGTTTTTCTGGCGTTTAACTCCAGACAGCAGCATGTACTTGGCGTTCAATGCCAAGTTACGTCGTCAATTTCCGAATAAAGTATGAACTATTATATATTGCTGGAAAGCTCTGGATATCTACTTTCCAAAGCCGTTGAGAGCGCGCCATTTGGAGTTCTTTAGCTCCAGAAAATCCATTTTGAGTGCAGGGAGGTCAGATTCCAACAGCATCAGCAGTCCTTTTGTCAGCCTTTTTCAGAGTTTTGCTCAAGTCCCTCAATTTCAGCCAGAAATTACCTGAAATCACAGAAAAACACACAAACTCATAGTAAAGTCCAGAAATGTGAATTTAACATAAAAACTAATGAAAACATCCCTAAAAGTAGCTTGAACTTACTAAAAACTACCTAAAAACAATGCCTAAAAGCGTATAAATTATCCGCTCATCACAACACCAAACTTAAATTGTTGCTTGACCCCAAGCAACTGAAAATCAATTAGGATAAAAAGAAGAGAATATACTATAAATTTCAAAATATCAATGAATATTAATTCTAATTTGATGAGCGGGACTTGTAGCTTTTTGCTTCTGAACAGTTTTGGCATCTCACTTTTTCCTTTGAAGTTTAGAATGATTGGCTTCTCTAGGAACTTAGAATTTCGGATAGTGTTATTGATTCTCTTAGTTAAGCATGTTGATTCTTGAACACAGCTACTTTTATGAGTCTTGGCCGTGGCCCTAAGCACTTTGTTTTCCAGTATTACCACCAGATACATAAATGCCACAGACACATAACTGGGTGAACCTTTTCAGATTGTGACTCAGCTTTGCTAGAGTCCCCAGTTAGTGGTGTCCAGAGCTCTTAAGCACACTCTTTTTGCTTTGGATCACGACTTTAACCACTTAGTCTCAAGCTTTTCACTTGGACCTTCATGACACAAGCACATGGTTAGGGACAGCTTGGTTTAGCCGCTTAGGCCTGGATTTTATTTCCTTGGGCCCTCCTATCCATTGATGCTCAAAGCCTTGGATCCTTTTTACCCTTGCCTTTTGGTTTTAAGGGCTACTGGCTTTTTCTGCTTGCTTTTTCTTTTTCTTTCTATTTTTTTTGCCATTTTTTTTTCCGCAAGCTTCTTCTTGTTCACTGCTTTTTCTTGCTTCAAGAATCAATTTCATGATTTTTCAGATCCTCAATAACATTTCTCTTTGTTCATCATTCTTTCAAGAGCCAACAATTTTAACATTCATAAACAACAAGATCAAAAGACATATGCACTGTTCAAGCATTCATTCAGAAAATAAAAGTATTGTCACCACATCAATATAATTAAATTAAATTCAAGGATAAATTCGAAATTCATGTACTTCTTGTTCTTTTGAATTAAAACATTTTTCATTTAAGAGATGTGAAGGATTAATGGAATTTATTCATAGCTTTAAGACATGGTTACTACATACTAATGATCATGAAGTAGAGACATAAAACATAGATAAACACAACATTAAAAACCGAAAACAGAAAGAAATAAAGAACAAGGAATGAATCCACCTTTAGTGGCGTCTTCTTCTTGAAGGACCAATGATGTTCTTAAGCTCTTCTATGTCCCTTCCTTGCCTTTGTTGCTCCTCCCTCATTGCTCTTTGATCTTCTCTTATTTCTTGGAGAATGATGGAGTGCTCATGATGTTCCACCCTTAATTGTTCAACATTGTGGCTCAAATCTTCTAAGGAAGTATTGAGTTGTTCCCAATAGTTGTTGGGAGGAAAGTGCATCCCTTGAGGCATCTCAGGGATTTCTTGATGATGAGCTTCCTCATGCATCTCTTGAGAACCGTGAAGGGTCTCTCTTGCTTGCTCTATCCTCTTCTTGGTGATGGGCTTATCCTCTTCAATGCAGCTGAGTAACATAGATGGCAAATAAGGTGAGGAAAAGCTAGCCTTGCCATGGTTGAGGACTTGTCGGCTATTTTGTAGAATTCATTGGAGATGACCTCATGAACTTCTACTTCCTCTCCAATCATGATGTTATGAATCATGATGGCCCGATCTATAGTAACTTCAGATCGGTTGCTAGTGGGAATGATAGAGCGTTGAATGAACTCCAACCATCCTCTAGCCACAGGCTTGAGGTCCAGTCTTCTTAGTTGGACTGGCTTGCCTTTGGAGTCTCTTTTCCATTGAGCTCCTTCCACACATATGTCCATAAGGACTTGGTCCAACCTTTGATTAAAGTTGACCCTTCTAGTGTAGGGGCGTTCATCTCCTTGCATCATGGGCAAGTGGAATGCCAACCTCACATTTTCCGGACTAAAATCTAAGTATTTCCCCCGAACCATTGTGAGATAATTCTTTGGACTCGGGTTCATACTTTGATCATGGTTCCTAGTGATCCATGCATTGGCATAGAACTCTTGAACCATTAAGATTCTGACTTGTTGCATGGGGTTGGTTAGGACTTCCCAACCTCTTCTTCGGATTTCATGTCGGATCTCCGGATACTCATTTTTCTTGAGCTTGAAAGGGACCTCAGGGATCACCTTCTTCTTTGCCACAACATCATAGAAGTGGTCTTGATGGCTCTTGGAGATGAATCTTTCCATCTCCCATGACTCGGATGTGGAAGCTTTTGTCTTCCCTTTTCCGTTTCTAGAGGATACTCCGGCCTTAGGTGCCATTGATGGTAATGAAAAAACAAAAAAAAGCTTATGCTTTTACCACACCAAACTTAAAATGTTGCTCGTCCTCCAGCAATAGAAGAAAGAAGAGAAGAAGAAGAAGAAGAGAATATGGTAGAGAGGGAGAGATGTGGGTTCGGCCAAGTGGGAGAAGAGGGGGTTGTGTTGCGTGAAAATGAAGGAGAATGGAAGGGTATTTATAAGGAGAGGGGGGAGTATATGTTCGGCCATTTAGGGTGGGAATGGGTGGGAAAATGTTTTTTGAATTTTGAAGGTAGGTGGGGTTTATGGGGAAGAGTGGATGGATGTGAGTGGTGAATGGGGTAATTGGGAAGAGGAATTGAGGTGATTGGTGAAGAGTTTTTGGGAAGTGTGACATGGGGAAGAGTAAAACTAGGATTAGGAGGTAAGGTAGGAATATAGTAGGTGGGGATCCTGTGGGGTCCACAGATCCTGAGGTGATCCTGTGGGGTCCACAGATCCTGAGGTGTCAAGGAATTCCATCCCTGCACCAAATAGGCATGTAAATTGCCTTTGCACACCATTATGACGTTTAAACGCCGTGTGGTGCACATTTTGGGCGTTCAACGCCCATGTAAAGCATGTTTCTGGCATTGAACGCCAGTTTCATGCTTGTTACTGGCATTCAGCACCAGCTCTTCTTCTCTAGGCACATTCCTGGCGTTCAGCGCCAGGATGTTGCTTGTTTCTGGCGTTCAGCGCCAGAATGATGCTCTGTTCTGGCGTTGAACGCCGGCCAGATGCATCTTACTGGCGTTGAACGCTAGCCTGTGCTTCCTCCAGGGTGTGATTTTTTTCTTCTGCTGTTTTTGATTCTGTTTTTAATTTTTATGATTTTTTCGTGAATCCTCATGATCATGTACCTAAGAAAACACAAAATAACAATAAAATAAAATAAAATAAAATTTAGATGAATAAAATTGGGTTGCCTCCCAACAAGCGCTTCTTTAATGTCAATAGCTTAACAGTGGCTCTCATGGAGCCACAAGGTGATCAGGTCAATGTTGTATAGTCCCAACACCAAACTTAGAGTTTGGATATGGGGTCTTAACACCAAACTTAGAGTTTGGTTGTGGCCTCCCAACACCAAACTTAGAGTTTGATTGTGGGGGCTCTTTCTGACTTTGAACTGAGAGAAGCTCTTCATGCTTACTCTCTTTTGTCACAGAGGGATGGCCATGTGCCTTAAACACAAGGTAGTCCCCATTCAATTGAAGGACTAATTCACCTCTGTTGACATCTATCACAGCTCCTGCTGTGGCTAGGAAAGGTCTTCCAAGGATGATGCAATCATCCTCTTCCTTCCTAGTGTCTAAGATTATGAAATCAGCAGGGATGTAAAGGCCTTCAACCTTTACTAACACGTCCTCTACTATTCCATAAGCTTGTCTCAATGACTTGTCTGCCAATTGTAATGAGAACAGGGCAGGTTGTACCTCAATGATCCCCAGCTTCTCCATTACAAAGAGTGGCATAAGATTTATCCCTGACCCCAGATCACACAGAGCTTTTTCAAAGGTCATGGTGCCTATGGTACAAGGTATCAAAAACTTGCCAGGATCTTGTTTCTTTTGAAGTAAAATTTGCTGAATCCAGGTATCCAGTTCACTAATGAGCAAGGGAGGTTCACTTTCCCAAGTCTCATTACCAAACAACTTGGCATTCAGCTTCATGATAGCTCCTAAATATTGAGCAACTTGCTCTCCAGTCACATCTTCATCCTCTTCAGAGGAAGAATAGTCTTCAGAGCTCATGAATGGCAGAAGAAGATTTAATGGAATCTCTATGGTCTCTATATGAGCCTCAGATTCCTTTGGATCCTTAATAGGAAACTCCTTCTTGCTTGAGGGACGTCCCAGGAGGTCTTTCTCACTAGGATTTTCTTCCTCCTCCTCCCTTGTGCATTTGGCCATATTGATTATATCAATGGCCTTGCACTCTCCTTTTGGATTTTCTTCTGTATTGCTTGGGAGAATACTGGGAGGAGTTTCAATGACTTTCTTACTCAGCTGACCCACTTGTGCCTCCAGATTTCTAATGGAGGATCTTGTTTCACTCATGAAACTGAAAGTGGCCTTTGACAGATCAGAGACTAGATTGGCTAAATTAGAAGTGTTTTGTTAAGAATTCTCTGTCTGTTGCTAAGAAGATGATGGAAAAGGCTTGCTATTGCTTAGCCTATTGCGTCCACCATTGTTAAAGCCTTGTTGAGGCTTTTGTTGATCCTTCCATGAGAAATTTGGATGATTTCTCCATGATGAGTTATAGGTGTTTCCATAAGCTGCACCCATGTAATTAACCTCTGCCATGGCAGGGTTCTCAGGATCATAAGCTTCTTCAGAAGCTGCCTCTTTAGTACTGTTGGATGCATGTTGCCATCCATTCAGATTTTGAGAGATCATGTTGACCTGTTGAGTCAACACTTTGTTCTGAGCTGATATGGCATTCAGAGTATCAATTTTAAGAACTCCTTTCTTCTGAGGTATCCCATTATTCACAGAATTCCTCTCAGAAGTGTACATGAATTGGTTGTATGCAACCATGTCAATGAGTTCTTGAGCCTCTTCAGGCGTTTTCTTTAGGTGAATAGATCCACCTGCAGAATGGTCCAGTGATATTTTCGAAAATTCAGATAGACCATAATAGAATATATCTAATATGGTCCATTCTAAAAACATGTCAGATGGACATCTTTTGGTCAGCTGCTTATATCTTTCCCAAGCTTCATAGAGGGATTCACCATCTTTTTGTTTGAAGGTTTGAACATCCACTCTCAGCTTGCTCAGCTTTTGAGGAGGAAAGAATTTATCCAAGAAGGCAGTGACCAGCTTATCCCAGGAGTCCAGGCTATCCTTGGGTTGTGAATCCAACCATATTCTACCTCTGTCTCTTACAGCAAAAGGGAAAAGCATGAGTCTGTAGACTTCAGGATCAAGTCCATTCGTCTTTACAGTCTCACAGATCTGCAAGAACTCAGTTAAAAACTGATAAGGATCTTTAGATGGAAGTCCATAAAACTTGCAGTTTTGTTGCATTAAGGCAACTAGCTGAGGTTTCAGCTCAAAGTTGTTGGCTCCAATGGCAGGAATGGAGATGCTTCTTCCATCAAATTTGGACGTTGGCTTTGTGAAGTCACCAAGTATTCTCCTTGCATTATTATTATTTTCGGCTGCCATCTCCTTCTCTTGTTCGAAAATTTCTGAAAGGTTGTTTCTGGATTGTTGTAATTAAGTTTCTCTTAGTTTCCTTTTCAGAGTCCTTTCAGGTTCAGGATCAATTTCAACAAGAGTGCCTTTTTTCCTGTTCCTGCTCATATGAAAGAGAAGAAAACAAGAAAAGAAAGAGGAATCCTCTATGTCACAGTATAGAGATTCCTTTATGTTAGTAGAAAAAGAAGGGGGTAGAAGAATGAAGAAGAATGGTTCGGATTTTTAGATGAAGAGAGGTGAAGAGAAGTGTTAGTAAATAAATAATAAAATAGAAAAAAAAGAGAAGGAAATTTTGAAAATAATTTTGAAAAGGGGATTAGTATTTTCGAAAATTAGAGATAAGATGTAATTAAAATTAAAACATGAAACAATTAGTTAATCAAAAGAAATGTTGAAAAAGGGGTGAGATGTAATTGAAATTAAAATTTAAAATAATTAATTAATTAAAAAGAATTTTTGAAAAAAGAGAGAGGTATTTTCGAAAATTGAAGAGGGAAAAGTAGTTAGGTGGTTTTGAAAAAGATAGAAAACAAACAAAAAGTTAGTTAGTTGATTGAAAAAGATTTTAAAATCAAATTTGAAAAAGATAAGAAGATAAGAAGTTAAATAAGATATTTTGAAATCAAATTTTGAAAAAGATAAGATAAAAAGATAAGATTTTTAAGAAAAAGATATTTTGAAAAACATTTAATTTTTTAAAATGACTTAACTAACAAGAAACTACAAGATAAGATTCTAGAATTTAAAGATTGAACCTTTCTTAACAAGTAAGTAATAAACTTTAAATTTTTGAATCAATCACATTAATTGTTAGCATATTTTCGAAAATATGATATAAAAGATAAGAAAAATATTTTGAAAATATTTTGAAAAAGATTTTTGAAATTTTCGAAAAATGATAAAAAAAATGAAGAAGATATGATTTTTGAAAAAGATTTTAAAAATATAAGATTTTTAAAATTGAAATTTTGACTTGACTTGTAAGAAACAACTAATTTTTAAAAATTTTTGACCAAGTCAACCCAAAATTTCGAAAATTTGGAGGGAAATAAGGGAAAGATATTTTTTTATTTTTGAATTTTTAATTATGAGAGAGAAAAACAACAAAAATACTCAATGCATGAAATTTTTAGATCAAAACAATGAATGCATGCAAGAATGCTATGAATGTCAAGATGAACACCAAGAACACTTTGAAGATCATGATGAACATCAAGAACATAATTTTGAAAAATTTTTGATGGAAAGAAAACATGCAAGACACCAAACTTAGAAATCTTTAATGCATGGACTCTAACAAACAAAATATGCATATGAAAAACAACAAACAACACAAAACAAGAAAACATCAAGATCAAACAAGAGGACTTACCAAGAACAACTTGAAGATCATGAAGAACACTATGAATGCATGGAATTTTCGAAAAATGCAAGTAAAAATTTTTAAAACATGCAATTGACACCAAACTTAAAAATTGACTCAAGACTCAAACAAGAAACACAAAATATTTTTGGTTTTTATGATTTTCTAATTTTTTTGTATTTTTATTAATTTTTTTCGAAAATAAAGCTTGGAAAGACGAAAAATAAAAGAAAAATTTTGAAAAAGATTTTTGAAAACAAAATTACCTAATCTGAGCAACAAGATGAACCGTCAGTTGTCCATACTCGAACAATCCCCGGCAACGGCGCCAAAAACTTGGTGGACGAAATTGTTATTCATGTGTTATTCCATTTTGCAAAATTCATTGCTTTTCATTCCCTGGCAATGGCGCCAAAAACATGATGCCAATACCATGGTTCACAACTCCGTTCAACTTAACCAGCAAGTATACTGGGTCATCCAAGTAATACCTTACGTGAGTAAGGGTCGATCCCACAGAGATTGTTGGTATGAAGCAAGCTATGGTCACCTTGTAAATCTCAGTTAGGTAGATTAAATGTTTATAGGTTTCGAAATTAATAATAAAAAGAAAATAAAAGGGATAGAAATACTTATGTAAATTAATAGTGGGAATTTCAGATAAGTGTATGGAGATGCTGTGCTCCTCTTGAATCTCTACTTTCCTATTACATTCATCCAATCCTTCTTACTCCTTTCCATGGCAAGCTGTATGTAGGGCATCACCGTTGCCAGTGGCTACATCCCATCCTCTCAGTGAAAACGTTCCTATGCTCTGTCACAGCACGGCTAATCAGCTGTTGATTCTCGATCATGTTGGAATAGGATCCATTGATCCTTTTGCGCTTGTCATCATGCCCAGCAATCGCGAGTTTGAAGCTCGTCACAGTCATTCAATCCCAGAATCCTACTCGGAATACCACAGACATGGTTTAGACTTTCCGGATCCTCATGAATGCCGCCATCTATCTAGCTTATACCACGAAGATTCTGTTGGGGAATCTAAGAGATATGCGCCCGGCCTAGAGTAGAACGGAAGTGGTTGTCAATCACGCGCGTTCATAGGTGAGAATGATGTTGAGTGTCACGGATCATCACATTTATCAATGTTAAGTGTAGCGTATATCTTGGAATAAGAATAAAAGAGAATTGAATAGAAAGTAATAGTAATTGTATTGAAACTTGAGGTACAGCAGAGCTCCACACCCTTAATCTATGGTGTGCAGAAACTCCACTGTTGAAAATACATAAGTAAAAGGTTCAGGCATGGCCGAATGGCCAGTCCCCTGAGTGATCAAGAGACCGAATAATCAAAGGCTTAACTGTCAAAAGATTAAACTGTCAAAAGATGTCTAATACAATAGTTAAATGTCCTATATATACTAGACTAGCTACTAGGGTTTACATGAGTAAGTAATTAATGCATAAATCCACTTCCGGGGCCCACTTGGTGTATGCTTGGGCTGAGCTTGATCTATCCACAAGCTGAGGCTTTTCTTGGAGTTGAACTCCAAGTTATAACGTGTTTTGGGCGTTCAACTCCGGATCATGACGTTTTTCTGGCGTTTAACTCCAGACAGCAGCATGTACTTGTCGTTCAACGCCAAGTTACGTCGTCAATTTCCGAATAAAGTATGGACTATTATATATTTCTGGAAAGCTCTGGATGTCTACTTTCCAACGTCGTTGAAAGCGCACCATTTGAAGTTCTGTAGCTCCAGAAAATATATTTTGTGTGCAGGGAGGTCAGATTCCAACAGCATCAGCAGTCCTTTTGTCAGCCTTTTTCAGAGTTTTGCTCAAGTCCCTCAATTTTAGCCAGAAATTACCTAAAATCACAGAAAAACACACAAACTCATAGTAAAGTCCAGAAATGTGAATTTAACATAAAAACTAATGAAAACATTCGTAAAAGTAGCTTGAACTTACTAAAAACTACCTAAAAACAATGCCAAAAAGCGTATAAATTATCCGCTCATCATGCGCGCACCATGCGCCAGTGCGTCCATATGCTCCTAACAAAATGGGCGCGACCGCGCGCATGCTGCGCCTGCATCGATGATCCTGCCGCACCTCTGGTACATTTTCCAGAGAGTTGTGCCAAACCTAGGCCCGTTTTGTGCCAGAGGCATAAAACCATTGCCCCGCGCGCGCCAATATGATCAGCGCAACCCCGCGCGCCCGCACCCTGTGCTCGCGCGCGCCACCACCCCTGCAGCCAACCTCTGGCACATTTTCCAGAGAGTTGTGCAACTTTTGGGCTAGCATTGTGCTACTGGCACAACCACACGCACGCGTGTGCGCACCTGGCGCGCGTTCATCCTTGCTGCTCCTTTCTCCCCTGCACGAGCGCGCACACTGCGCGCACATGTCGATCTGCGACGTGAAATATAAGCCAGCGCACCCACATTTCCCCCTCCCACCTCTTCTACCATTCTCCATCCCCTTTCTTCCAACCCCTCTCTACACCACTCCACCCACCTCCTAGCACCACCTCCGGCGACCACCTACCACCGGCGGTCCCCACATCTTCTATCTCCTCTAATTTTCCCTCCTACCCCCTTCTTTTACTTACAACTCCATTACCTTTCCTTCTCTTCCAAGGTACTCTTACCTACTTTCTTATCTTGTTCTACTTCTCCCTCTTCCCTTTCTTTGTTAGTTGATTTTGTTTTCTTTTAGGTAGCTTCTTTTCCTTTTAGTTCTTCATTGCTTGGTTGCCTTTGTTTTTCTTTTTCTACTTCTTTATGGGTGTTGTAGTCATGACTTCTTTTGCATTGGTGGATTAAATTGTTTTGCATGATTTCATTGCAACCATGGTGCATTATCATGGCTAATGTTGCTTTGTGGGATGTTATATTGCTCCATTCCATTCATTTGCTCATTACAAAAAGAATGCACGCCAAGTGTTTGATGAAAAGCACGCATGACCTTTTGAGCTCATTTTGACTCATTTACATGTTCTTAGATATTTTCTTAGAGTTGGTTACATTTTGGGTAGAGAGAGAACCTCTAACCTCTCTCTAGGATTTCATTCTCCACACTCTCCACTACAATTCTCCTTTGATTTTTCTTGGTGAGATCCATTGTAATACACTTTTATTTTGATGCAATTAGTAGATCTACTCTTCTCATATTCTCACTTTGGATCTAGCTTTGCCTTTGTTACTTGGATTTGGAACTAGTGAATTGAGGTACTTTCATATCCATTACTTGTAATTGTTCAATTGTAGATAATTGTGTAATTTAGATCTCTTCATTTCAAGTCTTCATTCTAATTTCTTAATGCCTCTTATGAATGCTCACCAAATGTTTGATAAATTGCCAACACTAGTTATGGAGTAAAAGTTTCTCACTTGGCTTAGGGTTTGGACCGTTAGGAAAATTTGAATAGTGGATGTCCATTGTTGATTGAGAATTAAATATTGCTAATTGGCCTGGAATGCACTAAAGCTAGATTCCCTTAGGGTGAAGCTAGGACTTGTGACTCAAGCTAGTCACTCTCACTTGACTCTCCTCTACACTTAGAGGTCAATTAAGTGGAGTAAGACTTAATTGTTATCATCATTGAAGGAAACTATAGTGATAGAATTTTTAATGCTAACCTTAGACCAAGTCCTTTAATATTGATTGTTTGTCATCTACTTTTGCTAGCTTGAATTAGTACACCGACCTTCAAAAAATCACAAGAAAAGCTTCCTAATCAATAACATGCATTCTCTAGCAATTCCAAGGGAGGACGACTCGGGAGATTAACACTCTCGATTATAGATTATAGAATTGTTTGATGCGAGATTTGAGTGTCGATTAGACTATACTCACGATTGTATTCACTATTAAATTCTATATCGACATACAAAATTTCATTCATCAATACCCTAAATGAAATGTTGTGATTGTGAAAAGTTAAAAATCCTTAGTTTAATTCCTATTTTCAACCAAATCAATTTTCACATGCAACGGAATAAAATAAGATTAATTTTTTTCCAATCACAACTAATAAGTTGAAATAGCTATATATATACTATCAAACTAAAAAGTGCAACTCCAACTAAAAATCTAAGATATATACAAACAAAAAGTGCAAAATGCGATATACTAAAAAGTATCCAAAATAACTAATATATACAAGAATCCAAAAGTATAATAAAGTAATAATGTGCAAGAATTAAAAATAAAACAAAGTAAAGCAAAATAAAATAGGAGTCGGAAATGGGTACTTGGCTGGGCGTTCAACGCCCAATGAAGATCACAAGCCTAGCATTAAAACCAATGTTCAGATGCCCAGGAAGGAGCGCAGTAAGGCGTTGAATGCCAGAATGGTGCCATTCTGGGAGTTCAACGCCCAGTAAGCAGAGGAGCAGCGTTAAATGCCAGAATGCAGCCATTCTGGGTGTTTAAATGCCAATAAGACAACATGGGAGGTAATTTACAAAATCTTATCTTTTCTCTATTCAATCCATCCTTTTCCGACTCAATTTTGAATTTCTTTGATTTTTAAATCAAGTCTTGTTCAACTATTTCAAATATTTCAAATTCAATTTAGTTTCAATTTTAAAATATTTTCAAATCCTTTCAAATCTTTTTCAAGTTTCATATCTTTCTCAACTTGTGTTCAAATTCTTTCAAAATCTTGTCTTATCTTTAAAAATTCTTGTTCATATCTCTTGTCAAAATTTCAAATCTTTTTCATACTTCTTATCTTATCTTTATATCTTTTATATCTTTTTCTTATCTTTCAAGTTTAACAACTTGTCTTTTTCTGTCTTTTTCAAAATTTTTATCTTTCTTTTATGATTGAGATCGAAAAATCGCTCCCCTTCCCTATATATATGTGACCATGTCCCCCTCTCCTTCACTCACCACCTCTCAATCGAATTCTATTCTCCTCTTCTCTTCTACTTCACTTTTCTTCTTCTTCCTTTCTTACCTTTTGCTCAAGGACGAGCAAATCTTCTAAGTTTGGTGTGGAAGGAGACTTGTTCTCTCATAAAAAATTTGAATTCCATGGCTCGAAAGAACAAGAAAGAAGATAATCCAATAGTTATTTTCAAACCTGTTCGATTCCTTACCAAGCAACATGAAGAACATTATCACAAGATAATGAGTAAAAGGCCAGTAATTCTTGAGGTGGGATTCAAATTAGGAGAAGAAGAATACCCGGAGATCCAAGAGCAAATTTGAAGGAGAGGCTTGAAGATTCTAACTAATCCTGAGTTTAATGTTGGATATCACATGATCCATGAATTTTATGCAAATCTGTGGATGACAGATAAGCAAAAGAAAGATGGAACAACCTTCTATATTTTTCACACTATGGTCAGAGGGAAGATCATCTATTTTCATCCAGATAGGGTGAGAGAGATCTTCAAATTACCCTTGTAAAAAGATGACCTTGAATCTTACAATAAAAGGATAGTAGCCAACCAAAAGCTGGATCAAGTCCTAGAAGATATATGCCTGCCTGGAACTCGATGGATTGAGGATGCAAAAGGCAAACCAAACCAGCTGAAAAGGGCGAACCTCAAGCCAATTACAAGAAGATGGCTAGACTTCATTAGGCGTTCTATACTCCCCACAAGTAACCGCTCTGAATTTACTATTCCAAGAGCTGTGATGATTCACTGCATCATGATGGAGAATGAGGTAGAAGTCTGCCAAATAATCCCTCGTGAGATCTACAAGTTAGCAAACAGGATGTCTACTAATGTGATGCTGGCTTATCCAAATCTTATCTTTTGCCTATGCCAAGAGGCCAAGGTCCTGATCCACTTGGACAACTTTATTCCAGTAGACAGCCCAATCACCAAGCAGGTGATGGAGAATTCCAAGATACAAGAGGATCAACCCAAAAGGAAGGCACCTAAGCCTCATCAAGAGATCCTTCCAATCGAGTATTGGGATCAGCTGAAGGCGTCTGTGATACACTTGCAAAGCACCTTAGATCAAATAAGAGAGGAGTAGAAAGATCAAACTAGCATGATTTGCAAACTGATCAAAGAGCAAGAGAAGCAGGGGCATGAAATAGAGGAAGTGAAGCGCCAGAAGCTCTCCGCTGAAGAGCCCAGCGCCCCTCAACCTGAAGAGCCCAGCGTCCTCCAAGTTGAAAGTTGTTGAGTTTCAACCCTATGACTATTCCAATTCCTGTTTCACGAATTTCCATCCTAATTTGGAGTTACACGATCACTAGTAGTATTTAAGTCTTTATTTTTATTTTTATTTTATGTCTTTTAATTTTTAGAATTACATAAGTATTAGTAGTAATTAATTAATTTTTATTTTCCAATTAGCTATAAAATATTTCTTTCATAATCATTAAACATGAATAAAATAGTAGATTTTTTTAGAAGAATTAAAGATGCATAAATTTTTGAGTTTTACAATAAAGAATAATCAATTATTTTGATGTGGTGGCATTGCTTTAGTTTTCTGAATGTATGGATAAACAGTGCATACTTGAAGTTGAAATTAAGGATGCTGGCTCTTGAAAGAATGATGAAAAATAAAGAGTGTTATTGATGATCTGAAAAATCCAATGTTTGATTCTTGAAGCAAGAAAAAGCAGCAAAAAGAAATGGCGAAAAGAAAAGAAAAAGAAAGAAAAAGCGATTAGCTCTTTAAACCAAAAGGCAAGAGCAAAAAGCCAGTAACCCTTTATACCAAATGGCAAGGGTAAAAAGATCCAAGGCTTTGAGCATCAATGGTTCAGAGGGCCTACAAGGAATAAAATCCTGGCCTAAGCGACTCAAACAAGCTGTCCCTAACCATATACTTGTGGTGTGAAGGTGTCAAGTGAAACACTTGAGACTGAGTTGTTAAGGTCGTGAACTAGGAGAATCAATAATATCATCTGGATTCCAGGTTCCTAAAGAGACCAACATTTCTGAGTTTCAATGGATTGTGAGATGTAAAAACTATTTAGAAGCAAAAAGCTATTAAGTCCCACTTATATAATTGAAACTGAGCTTCATTGGAAACTCTGAGATTTACTGAATCCTACTCTTCTTTTTAACCTATTTTGTTTTTAGTTGCTTGGGAACAATCAACAGTTTAAGTTTGGTGTGTGATGAGCGGATATTTTATACGCTTTTTGGCATTCTTTTCATATAGTTTTTAGTATGTTTTGTTTAATTTTTATTAAGTTTTCATAGGTTTTAGTGTGAAATTCACATTTTTGGATTCTACTTTGAGTTTTTATACTTTCATGCAATTTCAGGTATTTTTTGGCTGAAATTGAGGAGCTGGAGCAAAAGTCTGATTCACAGACAGAGAAAGCACTACAGATGCTGTCCATATCTGACCTTGTTGCACTCAAAAGAGCCTTTCTAGAGTTACAAAAATCTAAATAGAGCGTTCTTAATTGCTATGGAAAGCTGACTGACAAAGGAATTTTTGCCGGTATAGAAATTATCAAGTAATCAATCGTAGTATAGTCTAAACCGATGCAAAATCCATCATCAAACAAATCTACAATCTATATCCGAGAGTATTAGTCTCCCGAGTCGTTCTCCCTTGGAATTGCCAAAGTGTGCATCTTATTGGTTTAGTAAGCTTTGTTGAAATTCTTTGACGGTTTTAGCAAAACAATGAGAAACAAACAATCAATTATCAGAAGACTTGGCTTAGGGTTGGCATTAGAAATTCTATCCTTATAGTTCATTCAATGTTGACAACAATTAGGCCTTGCTTCATTTAGTTATCCCCTAAATATAGAAGAAAATCAAATGAAAACAATCAACTTGAGTCACAAGTCCTAGCTTCACCTCATGGGAATCTAGCTTTAGTGCACTCCAAGCCAACTAGCAATCCCTAATTCCAAATCAACTATTGATATAACTATTCAACTTCTTCCAATGACCAAACCCTATGCCAAGTGTAAAAATTCTACTCCATAGCTAGTGTTGACATTTTATCAAACATGTGATGAGCGAAAAGGAAAGCCATAGTAAAATGAAAAGAAAAGTAGAATTAAAAGTATTGGAACACAAGGATCTAACAACAAGTCTCAAAGAGTAACAATAGAAATCAAATTCTCAAAGTATGGATGAAATCCAAAATTACAAAGTTGAATTCTAGATCTATGAGAATTGGTCAATTACAACTACTACTTGAAATTGAAGAGGAAAATCTATGACATGAACAAAGTAGAGTGAGAATTGTAATGGATCTCACCAAAGAGTCACTGAAAATCCAGAAATTGAATGAAGATGAACCCTAGGGAAAAGCTTGGAATCTCTCTCTTCTCTTCTCCAAAAGTGTAACTAACTCCTCCCCAAAAATATCTAATTCTAGAAAATGAACTAAGTGTCCTTAACCCCTGTTCCCTTGGTCTTCTTAAGCCTTTTCCCGCCAAAGCATTTCCCCAAAAATGGGATCCTTAACTACCTCCACGCCTAAGTCACGTGACTTCTAAAAAAATCATATTCGCGAATCGGCGCGCACGCGCAAGGTGCGCGCACGCGCCGTCGAGGCGTCTTGTGAAGTGTGCGGAGGCGTGATGTACGCGTGCGCGTCCATGAAGGTCCTGGCTTGGCCGCTATTCAAGCCGGCTCGTGGCTTGGCTCTTAGTCTCAGCTTCACGTTGCTCTCATCCGCGCGGACGCGCCAGGTGCGCGCACGCGCCCATGCGGAAATTCCCAAGGCTTAACTCTCATGCTTCTTTCCTTTGCATCCGTCTTCCTTCTCTCTTCTGGTCCATTCCTACTCTATATCCTGAAACCACTTAACACACAAGTCACGGCATCGAATGGCATCAAGAGAAGATTAGAAATGTATCTATTTTAGTACAAAATAAGCATGTTTTCATCCATGGGGCAAAACTAGGAAAGGAATGCAAAATCTTGTACTTTCATATAGAAAGTGTGTGGAATCATTGATAAAACCCCTGAAATCAGCACAAGATAAACCCTCAAAATGGGGTTTGTCAACCTCCCCACACTTAGATTCTAGCATGTCCTCATGCTTAGAGAAATGCAAAGAAACACAGACGACCGAGGGATCGCAAAAGTATAAGACTCATGAAATGCAACCTACCTATGTGCATGCAACTATGACTAGTGCTACTATCCACTTGGTTGGGAACAAATTAGCCTTCTTAGGACATATGCGAGCACATGGGACACGATGGTGGTCAAAGCATAGGACTTGCCACTTTCCAAGCATCAAATGCATTATGTGTAACTTTGCATGAGGAATGCTTGCGAGAGCCGGGAATCATAGGATTGAGCATCGAACCCTCACCGGAAATGTTTGCACTCTAGTCACTCGGTGTTTGGGGTTTATTCTCTCAATTCTCCCCTAATCATGCTTTCCAAGAATTGTTTTTCATCTAACAATCAACAATTATCCAATGCATGCATACAATTATCATGAGGTCTTTTCCTTAGGTTGTAATGGGGCTAGGGTCAAGGTAGGGTCATATATGGCTAGTGGACTTAGGATTTGAATCTTTGATTAACTTAGACTTTCCCACCTAACCTATATAATGACCTATACAATTAAGTACTAACCTAACTACCCATTCCTCACTTTTCCACATACTCATGCAAATTTTTTTTCTTCATTTCACAACACTTATGCATTGATCTTATTGAGCTTCACTTTGGGGCATTTTGTCCCCTTTTATTATTTTTCTTCTTTCTTTTTTTTTTCTTTTTCTATTTTTTTTCTTTTTTTTTTCTATTTTTTTTCTTTTTAGCTTTTATTTCTCTTCCTTTTTTTTCAAACCATATACAAGAACATCAATGCATAAGGTCTATACATTTAATCAATACATGAGCATGTACCCAATTTCCCAATGTAAAAATACAAAACACAAACGCCCTTTTATCCCAACTAACGTCCTAAAGTCTTCCCACTCTTGGATGGCACTCACACTCACTAGCCTAAGCCAATCAAAGATCCAAATAAAGGACATTCATTGTTTTCCGCTTTAAGGCTTGTAATGTGCTAAAATAAGAATAAGTGGGTTAAGCGTAGGCTCAAAGTTGGCTAACAAAGGGATATAAAGGGGTTGGCTGTTTCGATATGTGAGCTAATGAAATGATGGCCTCAATCATATAAATGCATGTATACACAGATTAATGGATATAAAGAATCAAACAAATCACAGATTACAATTATAGAAGGAGAATATTGCACACAAGAAGGAGAATAAGTGGTTATAAGATGTAACCACGCAATTAGGCTCAAAACTCACTAGCTTGTGTTCTTAACTCAAATCCATGTTCCAAAATATAATTCCTCATGCAATTTTTTTTTTGCATCAAATCATTTAAAATTTGCAATGCCCCACGGTTGCCCCAAGGTATTGGTTTCCTAAGAAAGAATTTCATTGTTCCAACCAAGTAAACTTATCATGCAAATGGCGCTAACTAAAACCTAATCATGCAACCTATCCTAATTTATTCAGATGTTACCTACGGAGATCGGTCGGCCGACCTCCCCACACTTAAAACTTAGCACGGTCCTCCGTGCTATAGGTTAGGCGCAGTGGGTGGTTGAGCTCCGAGTGTCCCACATCTCCAATGTCGTCGCTATCTCCGCTTGAAGTTGCGATGGATGTGGAGATATCGGGTTCCTCCATAGGTGGGGTTACTTTGCTTAGAAGTCTCTTCACATGAGTATAACGGCGTTGGTTACGCCTCTCATAACGGTCCATTTTCTTGTGAAGGTCCTCAAGGCGTTGGGCGGCCGATTTTTGTGATGTAGATGGAGTGGTAGGGTTGCAAGTTTGTGTGGGTAGTCCAATGTCCTTGGTGGCTTCCGGAGGCTTGAGGCATCTCTTGGTCGGAATTATATCGCCATCGACCGGAATTGTGGTTCTCCTATCTTTAGCCTCCCGGTTGACGCCGGCTTTCGCAACTAATGCCGTCACTAAAGCGGGGAATGGCAGATTTCCCTTGGCATGGATGCGCCCCATGGATTGGCGGATGGCATGCGAAACGTCGACCGGTTTATCGGTTAAGATGCACCATATTAATAAGGCCAGCTCGGGGGTGATGGATGACCCATGTGTGCTTGGGAGCACAAAGTGAGCCAGAATTTGGGCCCATGTTGTGGCTTCTTGAGTGAGGTGGCGGACATCTAAACCTTTGGGTCGTTGCTTTATGGTCCCCCGAATCCAATATGCGTCGGGTAAAGCAATGACGCGGAGGATCTCGCTCCAATCAAATGCACGGTCATCGCATGTAGCCAAGACTTCTTGGTAGGCGTCATATGCATCCGTTGACGGTTCAATCCCAAGGACTTCTCGGATGGTTTCTACTGTGACCGACACTTGCTTTCGTCGCACAAATATTGATGTGAGAAGGGGTGAGTGGTAGTTGGAGTAGAATTCCACCACCCATGAGAGATTGGCCTCCGTTGGTTGCCTCAAGAGGAACTTCCATTGCCTCCGGTTAATGTGTGGCATCACAATCGGATTGAGGTGGGCCGGTAGGACTAGGAGGGGTTCCGGATGATAATTCCTTTCGATCATTCTTGAGTAAACAAGTTCGCAATAACGGCTGGGAAACTTGTTCGAATCCTTAGGAGGGTTATCCTTCTCTAGAACATCAACGGGGCCCTTAGTCTTCTTTAAGAGTGGCTTGGCCGTTAGGTCGTGGTGCGCTTTATTGGAAGCTGGCTTCTTGGGGGCTTTCCCTTTGTTCCTTTTGGTCACCATCCTATGAGAACAAAGAAAGGGAAAATATCAAACCCAAATGAGTGGAAGTAAATGCGAATATGCAATGAAAAGTTATGCCATAGAATATGGGTATCATTGTCACATGACAGCTGCAACATGGACTATGATCACATGAGAAAAGCAAGGCAAATCATTTTCATATGGTGCAAGGGCAATTTAAGCACGCAAGTAAGGAGCGTGAGAAGTACATACCCTTAAGGACCACAAATGGAAAGCAAGTTAGGAAAATGTAAGTGAATGGATTGGAGAAAATGGGGATGCGCCTAAAAGTGATAAGTTGAGAGGCAATTTAGTCAAAGTGGGCTCAAAACTCAAGTATGCCTTTCGTCGAACACTTGGTGTGCATCCTCTTGTAGTGTGTATTAGAAGATGGTGAAAGCAATGTAGCAATTCTCAATCCAATATTAATGATTACAGTGCACAGTGATTGTAAGAAAAGCAAGCAACACAACTCATCTACTAATGCAAGTGAAGTTGAGACCTACATGCCCAAGAAGGGTTAAATTGATAGAGAGGAGAAAAACAAAAACATCTTAAAGAAGTAACTAAGATGAAAGAAGAAAAAGGAAAGAAGCTAACTAAAAGAAGGTGAACTAAATGAATAAGAATCAAAAGAGATGGTTGGAGTGAGAGGGTAGCTTAGTATAGTACCTTGTAAGGTGAGGAAGAATATAGAAGAGAAGTTGTAGAGTGGGTTGATGGAGAGTGGAGAATCAATATGGAGCCATTGGTGATAAGTAGTAGAAGGTAGTGGAGAAGAGGGAATGGTGGAATGAGGATGAAGGGGTAAGTGTGCCCCTTTTCAAGTTGGGTGTGCAGTGGAAGGTATGAGAAGAGGAGGGAAATGTGAAATGGGAGTGAAGGGGTGAGTGTGCCCCTTCTTACATTGGCGCCGATCATCCGCGCGTGCGCGCACAGTGCGCGCTCGCGCAGGGAGGCGAGGTGGAGTGGGGCGCGCGCGCGCGCACATTGCGCGCACGCGCCCATGCGCTTGGGCTGGGGGCACAGGAAAGGCACAAGGGTAGCATAACTCTCTGGGCGAAGTACCAGAGGTTGCTTTAGGGCTTTTTGGCGCGCGCGCGCACGGTGCGCGCACGCGTCAACGCGGTTGTGCCCCAGGCATGAAAGGGGCCTGGAGGGGGCTCAACTCTCTGTAGAGTGGCTTAGAGAGGAGTGCAGAATCGATGGGCGCGTGCGCGGCTAAGGCGCGCGTGCGCATTTCGTGCTCGCAGTGTATGGACGCGTGCGCCCTAGGTGCGCGCGCGCGGCAAAGGTGTTGGGCCGGTGGCTTAGCGTAGGCTTAGGAATGGCATAACTCTCTGTAAGATGTACTAGGGGTGCAGCAAGGCAATCGGCGCGGACGCGCATAGTGCGTTTGCGCGTCGATTGGCAGATTTCGTCCAGGTGCGCGGACGCGCCATGTGCGCGCACGCGCGAGCTTCCTGTGCTTCAGGCATGGTCTTGACATGGTGTGGGCGCAACTCTCGGATAAATGTATGGAGGGCTGTTATTCGCGATCCACGCGTCCGCGCACGGTGCGCGTCCGCGGAGATGACCGCTGAGTGCTTTAAGGGCGCGTACGCGCCAGGTGCGCGCACGCGCAGAGGGGGGCTTTTTTTCTGAATTTGCATGTGTTTACATTACTTTGGACGTTTCAACCCCCTCCCCCCCATACAACCACTGAAACACTATAGCAGGGCACTTTAATTAGTGAACTATCAATGAATTTTAACAAATGAAGGAGAATTGACATTAAAATCTAGCTAACAAACATGAAGTCAAGTGTCTATGTACAAAGCTCAAAGGAAGATCTTACCATGGTGGGGTGTCTCCCACCTAGCACTTTTGTTTAACGTCCTTAAGTTGGACTTTCTGTAGCTCATATTGCTTGTTCAAGAGTTGCATCCCTCAAGAGGAACACTTCAAATTCCTTGGAGTTCTTTCTTTGCTCACCATGATACAATTTGAGACGGTGCCCATTTACCTTGAAGATGTCCGGGCTTGTTGGGTGGCGCAAGTGGTAGACCCCATAAGGTTCTACTTTCTCCACTTGGTAGGGTCCATCCCACCTTGATCTAAGCTTTCCGGGTAGTGATGAGCGGATAATTTATACACTTTTTGGCATTGTTTTTAGTATATTTTTAGTATGATCTAGTTAGTTTTTAGTATATTTTTATTAGTTTTTAGTTAAAATTCACTTTTCTGGACTTTACTATGAGTTTGTGTGTTTTTCTGTGATTTCAGGTATTTTCTGGCTGAAATTGAGGGACCTGAGCAAAAATCTGATCCAGAGACTGAAAAGGACTGCAGATGCTGTTGGATTCTGACCTCCCTGCACTCGAAGTGGATTTTCTGGAGCTACAGAAGCCCAATTGGCGCGCTCTCAACGGCGTTGGAAAGTAGACATCCTGGGCTTTCCAGCAATATATAATAGTCCATACTTTGCCCAAGATTTGATGGCCCAAACCGGCGTTCAAAGTCACCTCAAGAAATTCCAGCGTTAAACGCCGGAACCGGCACCTAATTGGGAGTTAAACGCCCAAACTGGCACTAAAGCTGGCGTTTAACTCCAAGGAGAGTCTCTACACGAAATTTCTTCATTGCTCAGCCCAAGCACACACCAAGTGGGCCCGGAAGTGGATTTTTTATGTCATTTACTCATCTATGTACTAGTTTTCTATAAGTAGGACCTTTTACTATTGTATAGAAATATAGAGGGAGAGCTTTTGATCATGTTTTGATGATTGAACCCTCTTTGGGAGGCTGGCCATTCGGCCATGCCTAGACCTTGTTCTTATGTATTTTCAACGGTGGAGTTTCTACACACCATAGATTAAGGTGTGGAGCTCTGCTGTACCTCGAGTATTAATGCAATTACTATTGTTCTTCCATTCAATTCCGCTTGTTCTTTGTCCAAGATATCACTTGTTCTTCAACATGATGAAGGTGATGATTGACGCCCATCACCATTCTCACCCATGAACAAGGTGACTGACAACCATTCTTGTTCTACAAGCATCTGAGGCTTAGTGAATATCTCTTGGATTCCTGATTGCACGATGCATGGTTGATCGCCTGACAAACGAGCCAACCATTCCGTGAGATCAGAGTCTTCGTGGTATAGGCAAGAACTGATGGCGGCATTCAAGAGAATCCGGAAGGTCTAACCTTGTCTGTGGTATTCTGAGTAGGATTCAATGACTGAATGACTGTGACGTGCTTCAAACTCCTAGCAGGCTAGGGCGTTAGTGACAGACGCAAAAGTATCAATGGATATTATTCCGGCCTGACCGAGAATCGACAGCTGAATTCCGCTATGCCGTGACAGGACATATGCAATTGCTTTCACTGAGAGGATGGGAGGTAGCTGCTGACAACAGTGAAACCCTACACAAGCTTGCCATGGAAAGGAGTAAGAAGGATTGGATGAAGGCAGTAGGAAAGCAGAGAGACGGAAGGGAAGGCATCTTCATACACTTGTCTGAAGCTCTTACACCAATGATATACATAAGTATCACTATCTTTATCTTCTATGTTATTTTCGTTCATCATCATATACATTTGAGTTTGCCTGACTAAGATTTACAAGATGACCATAGCTTGCTTCAATGCTAACAATCTCCGTGGGATCGACCCTTACTCACGTAAGGTATTACTTGGACGACCCAGTGCACTTGCTGGTTAGTTGTGCGAAGTTGTGTAATGCCATGGAATTGAACTACCAAGTTTTTGGAGTTCATGACCGGGGATTATGAGAGTTGTGAAAAAGTATTGTTCACAATTTCGCGCACCAGGTAGTAATCTCAACCTTGAATTGTAGAGAAGGACTAGATCACCGGGTCGGAACTCTCTTCTCCTAATGTTCTTGTCATGGATGGCTTTCAACTTTTCCTTGTAAAGCCTAGAGTTGTCGTAGGCTTCTAATCTCAAACATTCCAATTCCGCCAATTGAAGCTTTCTCTCTATTCCGGCCCCACTCAAGTTCATATTACACTCCTTTACGGCCCAATAAGCTTTGTGTTCAATCTCCACCGGTAAGTGACATGCTTTACCATATACAAGCCGGAAGGGGCTCATGCCAATGGGTGTCTTGTAAGCCGTTCGATAGGCCCACAATGCATCGGAGAGTTTAGTGCTCCAATCTTTCCTATTCGGCTTTACAATCCTTTCTAACACATGCTTGATTTCCCGGTTAGAGACTTCGGCTTGGCCGTTTGTCTGAGGGTGGTAAGCCGTGGCGACTTTGTGGATGATGCCATATTTTCTCATGAGGCCATCTATTTTTTTGTTGCAAAAGTGGGATCCTTGGTCACTTATGATTGCTCTTGGGGCGCCAAAGCGACAAATGATATTGTTCCTCACAAAAGAATACACAACATTAGCGTCATCCGTTCGGGTGGGGATTGCCTCCACCCATTTTGACACATAATCGACGGCTAACAAGATGTAGAGAAAACCATTAGAATTTGGAAATGGTCCCATGAAGTCGATTCCCCACACGTCAAAGATTTCACAAAAGAGCATGTTTTGTTGGGGAATTTCGTCCTTCTTGGAAATATCTCCAAACCTAATACATTGGGGACAAGATTTGCAGTAGAGAGAAGCATCTTTGAGAAGGGTTGGCCACCAAAATCCGCAATCAAGGACCTTTCTTGCCGTTCTTTGGGGCCCATAGTGACCACCTCCTTCGGAAGCATGGCAAGCGTCCAAGATTGCTTGGAATTCGGTTTGAGGTATGCACCGTCGCACTATTTGGTCCGCTCCACACCTCCACAAATAGGGATCATCCCAAATATAGTATTTGGATTCGTTCTTCAGTTTATCCCTTTTATTTTTGTCGAGATTGGGAGGAAAAGTGCGTGAAACCAAATAGTTTGCTATTGGGGCATACCAAGGAACCACTTCCGAGATGGCGTGCAAGGCATCTAAAGGAAAGGAATCATTGATAGGAGTGGTGTCGCCTTTTGTGTGTTCGAGGCGACTTAAATGGTCCGCCACTAGGTTTTGGGAACCGCTCCTATCTTTGATTTCCAAGTCAAATTCTTGTAGCAAAAGCACCCAACGAATTAATCTCGGTTTTGATTCCTTTTTGGCCAACAAGTACTTTAGTGCCGCGTGATCCGAGTACACTACTACCTTGGAACCAAGAAGATAGGCTCGGAACTTGTCCAAAGCAAAAACAATAGCTAGGAGTTCCTTTTCAGTAGTAGTGTAATTGGATTGGGCTCCGTCTAATGTTTTGGAAGCATAAGCTATGACATAGGGAATCTTACCCTCGCGTTGTGCTAACGCGGCTCCTATCGCATAATTCGAAGCATCACACATGATTTCAAAAGGTTGAGTCCAATTGGGTCCTCGTACAATAGGAGCTTGTGTCAATGCTACCTTGAGTTTTTCATATGCTTCCATGCATTCCTTGCTCATCTCAAATTCGGTGTCTTTTTGTAGTAATCGAGAGAGAGGTAAGGCCACCTTGCTAAAGTCCTTGATGAATCTCCGGTAAAATCCTGCATGTCCAAGAAAAGAACGGACTTCCCTCTCGGAGGAGGGGTAAGGTAAACTGGATATGACATTTATCTTTGCCGGATCCACAGAGATGCCTTCTTTTGAGACTATGTGTCCCAAAACAATACCTTGTTTGACCATGAAATGACATTTTTCAAAATTTAAGACAAGGTTTGTTTTGGTGCATCTCTCTAAGACTTTTTCAAGGTTACCTAAGCAATGCTCAAATGAATCACCATACACACTAAAGTCATCCATGAAAACTTCCATTGATTGCTCTAGAAAATCCGCAAATAGGCTCATCATGCATCTTTGAAACGTTGCCGGTGCATTGCATAGGCCAAATGGCATACGCTTGTAAGCATACGTTCCAAAGGGGCAAGTAAATGTGGTTTTTTCTTGGTCCTCTAGAGCAATATGAATTTGGAAGTATCCGGAGTATCCATCAAGAAAACAATAATATGATTTACCGGCTAATCGATCAAGCATTTGATCAATAAATGGTAGTGGAAAGTGATCTTTTCTTGTGGCCGCATTCAATCTTCGGTAGTCTATGCATACTCTCCAAGAATTTTGCACTCTTGTTGCTATAAGTTCGCCACTTTCATTTTTGATTGTTGTCACTCCGGACTTCTTTGGCACTACTTGGACCGGGCTTACCCATTCGCTATCCGAGATAGGATAGATGATGTCCGCTTCAAGTAGCTTAGTGACTTCTTTCTTCACCACCTCAAGAATGGTTGGGTTAAGTCTCCTTTGAGGTTGTCGGACCGGTCTTGCTCCTTCTTCAAGGAATATGCGGTGCTCGCATACTTGGGGGCTTATTCCCACTAGATCCGCCAAACTCCACCCAATTGCCTTTTTGTTCTTCCTCAATACATTTAGCAATTTTTCTTCTTGTTCAGGGGTTAGCTCTTGTGCAATTATTACGGGTAGCTTTTGGGCTTCATCAAGGTATGAATACCTTAAGTGAGGTGGTAGTGGCTTCAATTCCATCTTTTGGTCATTCTTTGAAGTTTGAGTTTCCGGATGGTTTGTATGATGTGTGGTGTTTAGTTCGCTTGAACTTCCATTTGCTTCTTCAACCATGTACTTCTCATTTAACTTTGCAAGGTGCACTTTGGCAACCATGTTATCAATTGGGTCACACCGGAATAGAGAGTGATTTTCCGGTGGATGCTTCATTGCTTCTTCTAGGCTAAAACTCACAACCCTCCCATCTATTTCAAAAGAGTAGGTCCCCGAGTAGGCATCTAGCTTGAATCTAGAAGTTCTCAAAAATGGTCTTCCAAGGAGAATAGATGATGCTCTCTTAGTTTCGCTTGATGGCATTTCAAGGACATAAAAGTCAATCAGAAACACCAATCCTTTTATGTTCACCAATACGTCTTCCGCAACACCCATCACGGTTATTATGCTTTTATCCGCTAGGACAAATCTTGCTGTCGACCTTTTTAGTGGTGGCAACTTCAATACCCAGTAGACGGAGAGCGGCATGATGCTAACACATGCTCCTAGGTCACACATGCAATCTATAGATTGAACTCCATTAACGGTGCAAGTGACCATACAAGGGCCCGGATCATCACACTTCTCGGGCAATGCTCCCATTAAAGCGGAAATAGAACTCCCCAATGGAATGGTTTCTAGTTCAAGAATCCTATCCTTGTTTATGCATAGATCTTTGAGAAATTTTGCATATCTAGGAACTTGATGGATAGCATCAAAGAGGGGGATGGTTACCTCAACTTTCTTAAACATTTCCACCATTTTAGGGTCGAGTCCCATGCGCTTCCTAGCTTTCTTTGCAAGTGTTGGAAATGGGAGTGGTTGAGCAATTTCTTCTTCCAATGTTCTCTTGGCCTTAGTTGTTTCCTTTGTTGATTGGGCTTCATCCTCAACTATGACTTGTGATGGTTCCTCTTCCACTACCTCTTCTATATCTATTCTTTCTTCCTCTTGGTCGGTTGTGATAGGACTTGAGTCCTTTGCTCCCTTCTCTTTTAGTTGTGTACCGGATCTAAGGGTGATGGCATTGATGCCCCCCTTTGGATTTGGTTGAGGTTGAGAGGGAATGACACTTTGGATTGGGGTTGAGGAGTGAGAGTTGATGGTGTATCCATACGTGCAAGAAGAGCTTGTAATGTTAAGGTGAGGCCGGTGAGGCCGGAAGCAAGTGTGTTTTGTAATTCTTTTTGGCCTTGGGTAATGGTCCGGAGTGTTTCGTCTTGGTTGGAGGGGGTGGTTGCATATGTGAGTTGGGGAGCTTGTGATTGGTTGGGTGGTGGTCTTTGATGTGGTGGTTGATATGTTTGGTAGTTTCTTTGTGGGTTTTGTTGGTTGTATGGTTGATTTTGTGAGTTGTATGGCCGGTTTTGTGAGAAGTTTTGTGAGTTGTTGCCCCATCTTTGACCTCCTCCATTGTTGTTGTTGTCCCTATTCCCTTATTGATGGTTGTCTCTCCAATTTTGATTATTGTGTCCACTTCCTTGGTTATAGCCTCCTCCTTGATATGGGTGCCCTTGGTTAGGATTACCGCCTTGGTAGTACCCTTGATTGGGTCGGTCATAGAAATTATGGGTAGCCGCCAAGGTGTTGTCTTCTTGAAGGCTTGGGCACTCATCCGTGTAGTGAGAGTAGCAAGAGCAAATGCCACATACTTTTTGAGGGACCAATTGTTGGTTGTGTTGTTGAGGTGGTGGAGGGTGTTGTTGATATGATTGAGGTTGTGGTGGTTGTTGTTGGTTCAATTGGAGTTGCCTCAAGATAGATGTCATCTCATTCAAGGATTGAGTTAGAACGGTGGTTTCACTACTAGTTGATACCTCATTCACGGTCCTTGGACGGTTGACTCTTCGCCTCATGTGTTGATTGGATTCGGCTAAGTCAATGATAAGTTGCCATGCCTCCTCCGCGGTTTTATATTTGAACAAAGAACCATTGCTAGAAGTGTCCAAGAGGGTTCTATCTTGCTCTCGCATCCCTTGACATATGTATCCAAGCAATACTTGAGTGTCGATCATGTGATTAGGGCATGCATCTAGTAGTTTGCGGAACCGTTCCCAATACTCATAGAGTGATTCCGTCTCACCTTGCACAATACAAGACATTTCCTTCCTTAGCCTATCCATCTTCTCCGGGGGCAGGAATTTATCCAAGAATCCCCTTCTAAGTAGGTCCCAATCGGAGGTGACTTCACTAGAGATAGAGTAGAACCATTCTTTAGCCCTGTCCTCAGGAGAGAAAGGGAAAGCAAACAACCATATAGCAACTTCATCGGACCCTTCCCGTTTAGTAGTTGAGCATATGCGATGAAAGTCCTTGAGATGTCGGATAGGGTCTTGTGCGGGAAGCCCGTGAAACTTGGGTAAGAGGTTGATCAAGGCGGTCTTCAATTCAAAGTTTGCATTCAAGTTAGGGTGAGTTACATGAAGGGGTTGAAGGACATAATCCGGTGCACCCGCTTCCTTGATGGTAACTCTTCTTGGAGCATCCATGGTATTAGTACCTAAAACAAAAGAAGAATCGTTAGTGGGATTGATAGGGGTATGATTAATGCCTTCTTTGAGTGATGGTTCAATGTTCACTTCTAGTGGGGTGGTTGAGGTGGTGAAAACCTCTTCACCTTTCCCAAACCTTAGCCGCCTCCGAGCTTGTCTAATATGAAACAAAGTTCGTTCTATTTCCGGATCAAAAGGGACTAAGCTCGAATTTGGTTGTGAACGCGTCATGCAATGAAGGGGTTATGAAATTCATTGTAACGATGAGGGGTTAGTCACTTGAACAGTTTACAATGAGGTGCAACTATGTACATATACACATGTTTAATCCAAACAATAACATGGCACACTAAGCAAATTCCCCGGCAACGGCGCCATTTTGACAAAGGAATTTTTGCCGGTATAGAAATTATCAAGTAATCAATCGTAGTATAGTCTAAACCGACGCAAAATCCATCATCAAACAAATCTACAATCTATATCCGAGAGTATTAGTCTCCCGAGTCGTTCTCCCTTGGAATTGCCAAAGTGTGCATCTTATTGGTTTAGTAAGCTTTGTTGAAATTCTTTGACGGTTTTAGCAAAACAATGAGAAACAAACAATCAATTATCAGAAGACTTGGCTTAGGGTTGGCATTAGAAATTCTATCCTTATAGTTCATTCAATGTTGACAACAATTAGGCCTTGCTTCATTTAGTTATCCCCTAAATATAGAAGAAAATCAAATGAAAACAATCAACTTGAGTCACAAGTCCTAGCTTCACCTCATGGGAATCTAGCTTTAGTGCACTCCAAGCCAACTAGCAATCCCTAATTCCAAATCAACTATTGATATAACTATTCAACTTCTTCCAATGACCAAACCCTATACCAAGTGTAAAAATTCTACTCCATAGCTAGTGTTGACATTTTATAAAACATGTGATGAGCGAAAAGGAAAGCCATAGTACAATAAAAAGAAAAGTAGAATTAAAAGTATTGCAACACAAGGATCTAACAACAAGTCTCAAAGAGTAACAATAGAAATCAAATTCTCAAAGTATGGATGAAATCCAAAATTACAAAGTTGAATTCTAGATCTATGAGAATTGGTCAATTACAACTACTACTTGAAATTGAAGAGGAAAATCTATGACATGAACAAAGTAGAGTGAGAATTGTAATGGATCTCACCAAAGAGTCACTGAAAATCCAGAAATTGAATGAAGATGAACCATAGGGAAAAGCTTGGAATCTCTCTCTTCTCTTCTCCAAAAGTGTAACTAACTCCTCCCCAAAAATATCTAATTCTAGAAAATGAACTAAGTGTCCTTAACCCCTGTTCCCTTGGTCTTCTTAAGCCTTTTCCCGCCAAAGCATTTCCCCAAAAATGGGATCCTTAACTACCTCCACGCCTAAGTCACGTGACTTCTAAAAAAATCATATTCGCGAATCGGCGCGCACGCGCAAGGTGCGCGCACGCGCCGTCGAGGCGTCTTGTGAAGTGTGCAGAGGCGTGATGTACGCGTGCGCGTCCATGAAGGTCCTGGCTTGGCCGCTATTCAAGCCGGCTCGTGGCTTGGCTCTTAGTCTTGGCTTCACGTTGCTCTCATCCGCGCGGACGCGCCAGGTGCGCGCACGCGCCCATGCGGAAATTCCCAAGGCTTAACTCTCATGCTTCTTTCCTTTGCATCCGTCTTCCTTCTCTCTTCTGGTCCATTCCTACTCTATATCCTGAAACCACTTAACACACAAGTCACGGCATCGAATGGCATCAAGAGAAGATTAGAAATGTATCTATTTTAGTACAAAATAAGCATGTTTTCATCCATGGGGCAAAACTAGGAAAGGAATGCAAAATCTTGTACTTTCATATAGAAAGTGTGTGGAATCATTGATAAAACCCCTGAAATCAGCACAAGATAAACCCTCAAAATGGGGTTTGTCACTGACTTCCAGAGCTTTCCAGAAAAGTATAATAGTACATACTTTGATTCAGATTAGAAGGCCCAAAATTGGCGTCCAACGCCAGCCTCCTGCCATTTTCCAAGCGTCCAACGCCCAAGGAGAAGAGACCAGCGTCCAAACGCCCAAAGAGGACCCCTTAGCCAGCTTTCAATGCCCTAGAAGCCTCACAGCACGTAGATCTCATCAAAGCTCAGCCCAAACACTCACCAAGTGGTCCCCAAAAGTGGACTTTAGCAATAAAAAAGGCTGTTTTACCCTTACTAGTTATTAGTTCAGTATTAAAGGGAGAAGATCACACTTGTTTAGAATCTCTTCCAGCATATTTCGAATTTCATCTTATATTTTCTATTAGTATGAGTTTCTAAATCTCTTAGGTTGAGGGGAGGAGCTCTGCCGAGTTCTTTGAATTAATAAAAGTATTACCATTTCTCTTCAATCTGTGTTTGGTTTATTTCTAAGATGTATACTCGTTCTTCAACACGATGAATGGGGTGATTCGTGACAATCAGCTCCATTCTTCATACTAAGACCATGTGCATGACAACCACCTGTGCCTACTTGGGTTCGTATGAATATGAGCCAGGAAAGCATCGAACTCCCAGCTTGATTATACATCTCTCATACGGCTAATCCACGACTTCGTTGGGACTTCTCGAGACACTAATTCAGCTGAGGTATGGGGAGATTAGGGTCTCTGTGGTAGAGGCTAGAACCCAAAGACGCACCATTCTCTTATCCAGAAGATCCGACCTTGTCTGTGGCATTTTGAGTAGGATCATTAAGGAGAATGGACTGTAGGAGCTTTACCCTCAATCAGACTGGATGCGCACTAACCCTGGTGTTCAGATCTGGAGGAAATCATTTCACAATTGAAGAAGACAGTAATATCAGAGTTAATTCAGAAAGATAAAGCATCTCCAAACCTTAACCAATTTCTTATCACTGTTTTACATTCCAATTCACAAAGTATTTTATACACTTTTCTTTATTCCTTTTATGCGTTTAACCGAATTCAAACCAATAACTCCTCTATCCGCCTGACTAAGATCTGTAAGATAACCATAGCTTGCTTTAAACAACAATCCTCGTAGAATCGACCCTGACTCACATAGGTATTATTTGGATGACCCAGTGCACTTGTTGGTTCAGTTGTACGAAATGTGGGAATTCGTGCACCCTTTATTCATGTAAATTGCACGTTTTTGAGATTCCTTCCTAATTTGTACTTTAGAATGAAAACATGCTTCCTAGGCCTTAAAATTACTAATTTTTAATCCTCTTTTATTACCATTCGATGACGTGATATGTGTGTTGAGTGATTTCAGGTTTTATAGGGCAGGAATGGCTTAGAGAATAGAAAGGAAGCATGCAATAGCAGAAATAACACAAAGAATTGAAGATTTGAGAAGCTGGTCCTGATGCATACGTATGGTTGACGCATGAGGGTGACCAAGTACAGCATCCAGATGACACGTACGCGTGACCTTGTGCATAGTTAAATGATGCGTACGCGTGGCTGACACGTACACGTGACAAAGCGGCACGTGCCTCACTAAAGTGAAAACACTGGGGGCAATTTCTGAGTTGATTTTTGGCCCAGTTTTATGCCCATTCTGCAAATTAGAGGCTGGGAGTGAAGGAAAGAAGGATTCATTCATACACACATTAGTTTTAAAGAGATGTAGAATTCTAGAGAGAGAGGCTCTCTCCTCTCTCTAGGTTTTAGGGTTCTTATTTTCTTCTTAGATCTAGATTTTATTCTTGCTTCAATTTAGTTTTTGTTTACCTTTTTATTGTTCTAGCACTTTAGTTTATTCTACTTCTCTTGTTAATTTCTTTATATGGTCAATTTTATTTTATGAACTCTTTTGTCACTTTCAATTCCCTTTTAATGCAAATTTATGTTTCATTGCCTTTTTATGTTTACCTTAGTTTCTATTGTTGATTTCTTGCTTATGTTACTTATAGCTTTTACTAATTCTTGCATTTTATGATGTTTACTTTTATTGCATTCTAGGTGTTTGATGCAATGTTTCTTTTAGTTGAGTTAGATTTTTCTTTTTTTTGCTTGGGTTGGTTACTTGGGTGACCTTGAGTTGCTAATGTCCAAGTGATTGATAATTGGTGTCCATTGAAACTAGATTTTACTAATTCAATTAGTGAGTGGCTAGGACTTATGGATTAGGATTGACGAAGCTCATTTTACTTTCCTTCAATTGTTAGAGGATGACTAAATGAGATTGATCCTTACAATTATCATGTTGTGGTTAGTAACAAGGATAGTAATCCTTAACCATCAACCTTTGCTAAGACCTTTTTACCATTTTATTTTCTTTCCTTTGTTAGTTAATTGTCATTTATTTTTTTGCAATTTACATTTCTTGTCTCTTATTACAAAACCCCCAAAAGAAGCTTCATAGCCAATAATTGAGCACTTCATTACAAATCCTAGGGAGAACAACCCGGGATCAATACACCCGGTTATTTTGATTCGTATTGTGACAAACCTTTTTAAACTTTGATTGGTGGATAAATTGTTGATTTGGACTATGCTTGCAACGAAATTCGTTTGGTAAATTTTAGACTGACATTTATCCTCCATCAAATACGATAATAACAATGAAGAGTATTAAGTAGTGATATACTTGTTATCTCTCTTTGAAATGTTACTTTCTGTATTTACTGTTTTAATTTTGCTTTGCATTCTCTCAGGACTTCTTGGAACAACGATTAGTGTTATTTATTGGGTTTCTGTTAACATATCATGGTATTATCCGATATATTCACACTTTGCACTATTTGAATTGGCATTTCTTTCAATAGTCACTTACAAGATTCTTCTATATTCTAGAATGGTTATTTAAAATTTATTTACTATTTTATTCTAAAATGATTTGTTTAGTTAAATCACAGTTAGACCGGTTGGACTAGTAAACCAATAAACCAGTGACTAGAGTGGTTTGATGACCGGTCTGGTTCTCAGAACCTTGGGTTTGTCCTGCTTGCGTGGCAAGATCGTTGGTGTCATCCCGCTTGTGTAGTAATATGATATTTGTTCTGAACATGGTATTGGTCTTATCCCGCATGTGTATGGTTCCGGTCAAGGTCGATAGTTCCATCTCGCTTGTTCGTGGTTGCAGTGTGATATGGAGATGGTAGTTTTGTCTAGTTCATGGTCAAGACAGTGGAGTTGTCCCAATCTTGATGCTCATAATTAGACAAGTTGAGGATGAAAGATTTCCTCTCTTGTGTTATGATTGTGATAGAAAAGACATTATGATTCGTGTTGTGAGGACGGTAGTTTCATCCCCCTCACAGATAGACAAGTTGAGGATGAAGAATTTCCTCTGTTCTTACGGTGTGACATGGGAAAGGTGGTAGGACACTCTCCTCCGATGATTTTCCCTATATTCTCTTGGTCTACAAGGTAGTAGGGCACTAATCCCTCAATCCGTATGGCACGACCTCACAGGGAAAGGTGGTAGGGCACTTTTTCCAATTTATTCCCCCTTATGACTGCCTTTAGTAGAAGGTGGTAGGGCACACTCCCTCGATTATATGCCTCCTGGGGATGCACAGAAAAGAGATGATATCCAGGTTAGTTATATGGTGTGTTAGATTTTGGCAGTTTAACCGACACGTGAGCTCATGGCCAATAGGACAGGCATGCATCATATGCATCTATGTGGAATTATTTGAGTGTGCATATTCTGTTTGATTTGCCTATGTGAATATTTCTATTTAACTCCTAATTGCCATAATTTTTGTATTTGCTTTTGATTGTGTTTGAATTCCATTACTTGTGCTTGCTATTACTTAATTAAATACTGATTAACTATGACATTAGAAATGAAGATGTTGAGATGTATTGGGGAGAGATGAGATTGTAGACCACTGATATAGCTGAGAATATAGTGCATTGACCCTGTTTGGATTAGAAAGTATCCTACGCTTGAACTTTGTGATATTAGAGACTAGAATTGCCTAGCGCATTCTTGTCGTTTTACATAGTTTCTATTTGGAACTATTACCCTACCGAAAACTTTCGGGTTCTCATCCGTTGTGGAATTTGTTGATTTTCAGATATAGGGCGTGACACACCTCGTTGAGTGTGCAGGAGTTCCTTTTGACAAGTGAAGAATATTCTTTTTGGATTTTATTTTGTACTTAGTTTTATTTTGCTTTTGAGCATGTTATTGTATATTCCTCTTAGAGGTTTTGTTTTGGAGAAACAGAATATTATTTTTCATACTTTTAGATTTGTAATATTCTAGCCGACTTTTTTTTGTAGGTCGAGATTTGTACTTATTATGTATCTGTTCTGAATCTTACGTATATATCTATATATCTCTTCTGTTTCCGTATTCAATGCTGTTTATCCTTAACCCTTCGAGTGTGATAAGATTATCATAAAACCTCTATTTTTTAAAACTTCTATTTTTTAAAACTTCTATTTGATCGTTTTACTTAATTATGCATATATTTTGATCCGGACATAAAACTATCGATGAAGTCTGAATAACCATCTATAGATTAATCTATTTGCTTCTTGATATAAAATTAATATGCTCACACTTAGATATTAGTGTTTTTAAGTTTTAGGGATATACACTTAATAGTGTGATTTAAGAAAAATTAAATAAATAAGAACATGGAGGAGGGAGTGAGGGATCGTGTACAGAAAGGTGGATAAAAATGGCAACACAAAAATCACAAAGAAAAAAAAAAGTAAAAAGAAAACAGGAAAAAATCAATAAGCTTCAAAGAGGAGGTATACATTGAATGTACACTCTACATGATGCTTGGACAAGTTGACTGAAAAGTGAAACTGATCCCTCCAAATTGGCATGCTTAATTGCTCATACTACTACTGCTAACGAGGAATAATGTAACCGTTAAAAATGCATGGTAATGGAATGTTTACCAAACGTCTTTTTCATTTGAAATGAAAATAAAGAGAGATCCTTATTGTGTGATCATAATAATAACTATACGAGAAACTATATATAGAACTAACTTTTAATATTAAATCTAGAGTTAAAAGTTATACTTTTTCTTCACATTTTGATAATTTTTTTTTCCAACACTTTAATAATAAAAAGGTGACACTTTAATTTTAACAATAGTTTTTTGATTATATTATAGTCACTATAATTATTGTAATATAAACATATTGGAATAAATAACCTATTTTTAATTAGCGCCATTAGCTAGTTTTAATGTTTAAGTTTAATAATTTAAGATTCAAAATTGAGAATATATGATTTAAGATTTAAATTTAAAATAAACAAACTAATTTAAAAAAATTGATTGATATTGACCGAAAAAAATTAATTATCTAATATTATTCTAATTATAAATGTAAATACCCAACCTGACAAGACATGGTTTTGGTTCAAAACTTATATTATATAGGACTAACCATGGTCACATCCAAACTTTGCTCTTCAAGTACTGATATTCCAATCCATAGCAGCTTGAGATCAACCCAGACATGTTTACCTATTAACTTTATTCACTACTTAGTTTGTTTCTTGTCTCATTTTGATTTTCCTTTTTCTCTAATACTCAATCTTCGGTGGTGTTTGCCAGCTAGATATTGCAATTCTCAACAGCCTAGCTAGATCCTCTTTTGTCTTTGCTTAAATGATTTGATTCAATGATCTTTAGATATTTATGTTATCGGCTAATGGATTGACCTAATTATATATTTATATTCAAATAATGGAGATAGTTAAAAATGGATGGCTAGATATACAAATCGCCATTCATCTATTGGCCCTTCTTCCTAATGCTTCCCTATTTCCGTATTAATAAGAAAAAATTGACTTGTAAAAAGAATATATGCAAGCCACAAATACTTGTTCTGAGGGTTATCTGAAATGTTGATTTACGCTTAAATGTGAGATTCAAATTTTTTGTGGGGCAGCATCCAACTTGTTCTTATGTCGAGGTGCTTCCGTCCGAGTTTCTCGTGAGAAGATGCAGAATGGTACCTACAAGAGACTCCGATACTTAAGTTAGCAAGGGCTTTAGGTAGGTTTTAGTAGGATAAAACGTATGTATATCTGAGGGAATGTCGGTGTATGTATATTAGAGTTTGATGACCACCTTTTTTGGAGTAGTTCCACCTTTAATTGATGGATAACCGTTCCGTTTATCTTTGAAAGTTTGTTGGAATTTATCTTTTAGGAGAGATAGAGATAGTAGGAGAGATTCGGGGAGGCAGTTACTTATTTGGATAAGTAACACTGGTCCTTGTCATTGTGTCCAACCTCTTTAAAGAGGTCGGGTAAATAGTAGAGGCTACCCTTTTTGAGTGGGCCCTTTCGTCCTTGTTGGACTTGGTCTTATGTCTTGGGTCAAGGTATGAATAGTGCCCATACTTGAGTCCAGACTTTTTAGGAGGTTGAATTCATGCATTTTATGGTTTCATTTTCGACGTCGGGTACACCGCCTTCACGAGGTCGGGTACTCGACGTATTTTGAAAATTTGAACGTTGTCTCTTTAAATGAGGGATGAACGTTGCACGACAGTCCACAAACGTCTTTAAAGAGGGGTGTGAAATGACTATTTTTCCTCTCATCTCTTATAAAATGCTTCACGCTCTCCTTCTTCTCCTTTTCCCATTTCCGAAAATGCTTCCTTTGCTCCCTTCATCACAAAAACTCCCTTATTTCTTTTCTTTGTTTGTTTCAAGATTTTCTTTTTCATGATTCATTCGAAAGAGTTCTGATCTTTGATAAAAAGGATCGTCTATGACTTTGCTGCTTGACGTGCCCTTCTAGTGCACGAATCCCCACGCTTCATGCAACTGAGTTAGCAAGTGCACTGGGTCGTGCAAGTAATATCTGAGCGAGTCAGGGTCGATCCCATGAGGATTGTGGTTTAAAGTAAGCTATGGTTATCTTGCAGGTCTTAGTCAGGTGGATAGAAGAGTTATTGATTTGAAAGATGGAATTATAAGGTTTGATTATAAGGAATAAAGAAAAAGGGTAATCAGAACTCAAAAGTCGTCTAAACTATGAAAAGAGAATGGTTAAGGTTTGGAGTTGCTTTGCCCTTCTAGATTAACTCTGGTCTTACTACCTTCTTCAATTGTGAGTGGTTTCTTGAATGGCAGGCTATATGTGATCAACGCCTTTCTTGAGAGGTCGTCAATGCTCCTCCAGATCTAAACACCAGGGTTAGTGCACATCTAGTCTGATTGAGGGTGAAGCTCCTACAGTTCATTCTCCTTAATGATCTTACTTAGAACGCCACAGACAATATCGGATCCTCCAGATCAGAGAATGTTGCATCTTTGTGTTCTAGCCTTTACCACAGAGACCCTAATCTCCCCGTAAATCGACTGAACTGGTGTCTCAGGAAGTCCCCAACGAAGTCATGGATTAGCCGTCTGAGAGATGTATAATTGGTGCGCGAAATTGTGAACAATACTTTTCACAACTCTCATAATCCCCGGTCATGAACTCCAAAAACTTGGTAGTTCAATTCCATGGCATTACACAACTTCGCACAACTAACCAGCAAGTGCACTGGGTCGTCCAAGTAATACCTTACGTGAGTAAGGGTCGATCCCACGGAGATTGTTGGTATGAAGCAAGCTATGGTCATCTTGTAAATCTCAGTCAGGCAGACTCAAATGTATGATGGTGATGAACGAAAATAACATAAAAGATAAAGATAGAGATACTTATGTAATTCATTGGTAGGAACTTCAGATAAGCGCATGAAGATGCCTTCCCTTCCGTCTCTCTGCTTTCCTACTGTCTTCATCCAATCCTTCTTACTCCTTTCCATGGCAAGCTTATGCAAGGGTTTCACCGTTGTCAGTGGCTACCTCCCATCCTCTCATTGGAAATGTTCAACGCACCCTGTCACGGCACGGCTATCCATCTGTCGGTTCTCAATCAGGCCGGAATAGAATCCAGTGATTCTTTTGCGTCTGTCACTAACGCCCCGCCCTCAGGAGTTTGAAGCACGTCACAGTCATTCAATCATTGAATCCTACTCAGAATACCACAGACAAGGTTAGACCTTCCGGATTCTCTTGAATGCCGCCATCAGTTCTCGCCTATACCACGAAGACTCTGATCTCACGGAATGGCTAGCTCGTTTGTCAGGCGAGCACTCGGTTGTCAGGCGATCAACCATGCATCGTGTTATCAGGAATCCAAGAGATATTCACTAAGCCTCAGATGCTTGTAGAACAAGAATGGTTGTCAGTCACCTTGTTCATGAGTGAGAATGGTGATGATTCGTGACAATCATCACCTTCATTAAGTTGAAGAACAAGTGATATCTTGGACAAAGAACAAGCGAAATTGAATGGAAGAACAATAGTAATTGCATTAATACTCGAGGTACAGCAGAGCTCCACACCTTAATCTATGGTGTGTAGAAACTCCACCGTTGAAAATACATAAGCTTAAGGTTTAGGCATGGCCGAATGGCCAGCCTCCCAATGATCTAAGATAGCATAAAACGAAGATAGCTACCAAAGTCTCCAGATACAATAGTAAAAGGTCCTACTTATAGATAACTAGTAGCCTAAGGTGTACAAAGATGAGTAAATGACATAAAAATCCACTTCCGGGCCCACTTGGTGTGTGCTTGGGCTGAGCAATGAAGCATTTTCGTGTAGAGACTCTCCTTGGAGTTAAACGCCAGCTTTTATGCCAGTTTGGGCGTTTAACTCCCATTTAGGTGCCAGTTCCGGCGTTTAACGCTGGAATTTCTTGAGGTGAATTTGAACGCCGGTTTGGGCCATCAAATCTTGGGCAAAGTATGGACTATCATATATTGCTGGGAAGCCCAGGATGTCTACTTTCCAACGCCGTTGAGAGCGCGCTAATTGGGCTTCTGTAGCTCCAGAAAATCCACTTCGAGTGCAGGGAGGTCAGAATCCAACAGCATCTGCAGTCCTTTTGAGTCTCTGGATCAGATTTTTGCTCAGATCCCTCAATTTCAGCCAGAAAATACCTGAAATCACAGAAAAACACACAAACTCATAGTAAAGTCCAGAAAAGTGAATTTTAATTAAAAACTAATAAAAATATACTAAAAACTAACTAAAACATACTAAAAACAATGCCAAAAAGCGTACAAATTATCCGCTCATCACAACACCAAACTTAAATTGTTGCTTGTCCCCAAGCAACTGAAAATCAAATAAGATAAAAAGAAGAGAATATGCAATGAACTCCAAAAACATCTATGAAGATCAGTATTAATTAGATGAGCGGGGCTTTTAGCTTTTTGCCTCTGAATAGTTTTGGCATCTCACTCTATCCTTTGAAATTCAGAATGATTGGCTTCTTTAGGAACTTAGAATCCAGATAGTGTTATTGATTCTCCTAGTTAAGTATGATGATTCTTGAACACAGCTACTTATTGAGTCTTGGTCGTGGCCCAAAGCACTCTGTCTTCCAGTATTACCACCGGATACATACATGCCACAGACACATAATTGGGTGAACCTTTTCAGATTGTGACTCAGCTTTGCTAAAGTCCCCAATTAGAGGTGTCCAGGGTTCTTAAGCACACTCTTATTGCCTTGGATCACAACTTTATTCTTTCTCTTTTTTTTTCTTTCTTTTCTTTCTTTCTATTTTTTTTCGTTTTTCTCCTTCTTTTTTCCCTTTTTTTTTTGTATTCACTGCTTTTTCTTGCTTCAAGAATCATTTTTATGATTTTTCAGATCCTCAGTAACATGTCTCCTTTTTCATCATTCTTTCAAGAGCCAACATTCATAAACCACAAATTCAAAAGACATATGCACTGTTTAAGCATACATTCAGAGAACAGAAGTAATGCCACCACATCAAAATAATTAAACTATTATAAAATTCAAAATTCATGCAATTCTTTCCTTTTTTCTCAATTAAGCACGTTTTTATTCAAGAAAGGTGATGGATTCATAGGACATTCATAACTTTAAGGCATAGACACTAAGACACTAATGATCATAAGACACAAACATGGACAAACATAAGCATTAATTTTCGAAAAACAGAAGAATAAAGAACAAGGAAATTAAAGAACGGGTCCACCTTAGTGATGGCGGCTCTTTCTTCCTCTTGAAGATCCTATGGAGTGCTTGAGCTCCTCAATGTCTCTTCCTTGTCTTTGTTGCTCATCTCTCATGATTCTTTGATCTTCTCTAATTTCATGGAGGAGAATGGAGTGTTCTTGGTGCTCCACCCTTAGTTGTCCCATGTTGGAACTCAATTCTCCTAGGGAGGTGTTTACTTGCTCCCAATAGTCTTGTGGAGGAAAGTGCATCCCTTGAGGCATCTCAGGGATCTCTTGATGAGAGGGGTCTCTTGTGTACTCCATCCTTTTCTTGGTGATGGGCTTGTCCTCATCAATGGGGGTATCTCCTTCTATGTCAACTCCAACTGAATAACAGAGGTGACAAATGAGATGAGGAAAGGCTAGCCTTGCCAAGGTGGGAGACTTGTCCGCCACTTTATAGAGTTCTTGGGCTATAACCTCATGAACTTCCACTTCTTCTCCAATCATGATGCTATGAATCATGATGGCTCGGTCTAGAGTAACTTCGGACCGGTTGCTAGTGGGAATGATTGAGCGTTGAATGAACTCTAACCATCCTCTAGCCACGGGTTTGAGGTCATGCCTTCTCAATTGAACCGGCTTGCCTCTTGAATCTCTCTTCCATTGTGCGCCCTCTTCACATATAACTGTGAGGACTTGGTCCAACCTTTGATCAAAGTTGACCCTTCTAGTGTAAGGATGTTCATCTCCTTGCATCATGGGCAAGTTGAATGCTACCCTCACACTTTCCGGACTAAAATCCAAGTATTTCCCCCGAACCATAGTAAGATAATTCTTTGGATCCGGGTTCATACTTTGATCATGGTTCTTGGTGATCCATGCATTGGCATAGAACTCTTGAACCATCAAGATTCCGACTTGTTGAATGGGGTTGGTAAGTACTTCCCAACCTCTTCTTCGGATCTCATGGCGGATCTCCGGATATTCACCCTTTTTGAGTGAAAAGGGGACTTCGGGGATCACCTTCTTCAAGGCCACAACTTCATAGAAGTGGTCTTGATGCACCCTTGAGATGAACCTATCCATCTCCCATGACTCGGAGGTGGAAGCTTTTGCCTTCCCTTTCCTCTTTCTAGAGGTTTCTCCGGCCTTGGATGCCATAAATGGTTATGGAAAACGAAAAAGCAACGCTTTTACCACACCAAACTTAAAAGGTTTGCTCGTCCTCGAGCAAAAGAAGAAAGAAGAGAGTAGAAGAAGAAGAAATGAGGGAGAAGGGAGATGGTGGTTAATTCGGCCAAAGAGGGGGAGAAGTGGTGTTTAGGTTGTGTGAAAATGAAGAAGTGAAGAAGGGTATTTATAGGAGAGAGGGGAGATGGAGTTCGGCCATGTATGGGTGGGTTTGGGAGGGAAAGTGGTTTGAATTTGAAGGGTGAGGTTGGTGGGGATTTATGAAGGATGGATGTGAGTGGTGAAGAGAAAGATGGGATTTGATAAGTGAGGGGTTTTTGGGGAAGAGGTATTGAGGTGATTGGTGAATAGGGGAAGAAGAGAGAGGGTGGTGGTGGGGTAGGTGGGGGTCCTGTGGGGTCCACAGATCCTGTGGTGTCAAGGAAAAGTCATCCCTGCACCAAATGTTGCTCAAAATCACGTTTTGAGCCATTTCTGGCGTTAAACGCCGGGCTGATGCCCATTCCTGGCGTTTAACGCCAGGTTCTTGCCCTTTTCTGGCGTTTAACGCCAGTCTGGTGCCCCTTTCTGGCGTTAAACGCCCAGAATGGTGCCAGACTGGGCGTTAAACGCCCAACTGCTAGGCCTACTGGCGTTTGAATGCCAGTAACATCTTCCTCCAGGGTGTGCTGTTTTTCTTCCTATTTTTCATTTTGTTTTTGCTTTTTTCATTGATTTTGTGACTTCTTATGATCATCAACCTACAAAAAACATAAAATAACAAAAGAAAATATATAAAATATAATCATTGGGTTGCCTCCCAACAAGCGCTTCTTTAGTGTCAGTAGCTTAACAGATGGCTCTCATTGAGCCTTACAAATGATCAAAGCAATGTGGGAACCTCCCAACACCAAACTTAGAGTTTGAATGTGGGGGTTCAACACCAAACTTAGAGTTTGGTTGTGGCCTCCCAACACCAAACTTAGAGTTTGACTTTGGGGGCTCTATTTGTCTCTGATTTGAGGGAAGCTCTTCAAGCTTCATCTCCATGGTGACAGAGGGATATCCTTGAGCCTTAAACACAAAGGATTCTTCATTCACTTGAATGATTAGTTCACCTCTATCAACATCAATCACAGCCTTTGCTGTGGCTAGGAAGGGTCTGCCAAGGATGATGGATTCATCCATGCACTTCCCAGTCTCTAGGACTATGAAATCAGTAGGGATGTAATGGTCTTCAACTTTTACCAAAACATTCTCTACAAGTCCATGAGCTTGTTTTCTTGAGTTGTCTGCCATCTCCAATGAGATTCTTGCAGCTTGTACCTCAAAGATCCCTAGCTTCTCCATTACAGAGAGAGGCATGAGGTTCACACTTGACCCTAAGTCACACAGGGCCTTCTTGAAGGTCATGGTGCCTATGGTACAAGGTATTGAAAACTTCCCAGGATCTTGTCTCTTTTGAGGTAATTTCTGCCTAGACAAGTCATCCAGTTCTTTGGTGAGCAAGGGAGGTTCATCTTCCCAAGTCTCATTTCCAAATAACTTGTTATTTAGCTTCATGATTGCTCCAAGATATTTAGCAACTTGCTCTTCAGTGACATACTCATCCTCTTCAGAGGAAGAATACTCATCAGAGCTCATGAAAGGCAGAAGTAAGTCCAATGGAATCTCTATGGTCTCATTTTGAGCCTCAGATTCCCATGGTTCCTCATTGGGGAACTCAGAGGAGGTTGGTGCACGCCCATTGAGGTCTTCCTCAGTGGCGTCCACCTCCTCTCTTTCCTCTCCATATTCGGCCATGGTTATGGCTTTGCACTCTCCTTTTGGATTTTCTTCTGTATTACTTGGGAGAGTACTAAGAGGGAGTTCAGTAATTTTCTTGCTCAGCTGTCCCACTGGTCCTTCCAAATTTCTGATGGAGGACCTTGTTTCATTCATGAAACTTTGAGTGGTTTTGATTAGATCAGAGACCATTGTTGCTAAGTCAGAGGTATTCTGCTTAGAACTCTCTGTCTGTTGCTGAGAAGATGATGGAAAAGGCTTGTTATTGCCAAGCCTGTTTCTTCCACCATTATTGTTATTGAAACCTTGTTGAGGTCTCTCTTGATTCTTCCATGAGAAATTTGGGTGATTTCTCCATGAAGAATTATAGGTGTTTCCTTAGGGTTCTCCTAGGTAATTCACCTCTTCCATTGAAGGGTTCTCAGGATCATAAGCTTCTTCCTCAGATGAAGCTTCCTTAGTACTGCCAGGTGCATTTTGCATTCCAGACAGACTTTGAGAAATCAAATTGACTTGTTGAGTCAATATCTTGTTCTGAGCCAGTATGGCATTCAGAGTGTCAATCTCAAGGACACCTTTCTTCTGACTAGTCCCATTGTTCACAGGATTTCTTTCAGAAGTGTACATGAATTGGTTATTTGCAACCATTTCAATTAGCTCTTGAGCCTCTGTAGGCGTCTTCTTCAGATGAAGAGATCCTCCAGCAGAGCTATCCAAAGACATCTTGGATAGTTCAGAGAGACCATCATAGAAGATACCTATGATGCTCCATTCAGAAAGCATGTCTGAGGGACATCTTCTGATTAATTGTTTGTATCTTTCCCAAGCTTCATAGAGGGATTCTCCATCCTTCTGTCTGAAGGTTTGGACTTCCACTCTAAGCTTACTCCATTTTTGAGGTGGAAAGAACTTTGCCAAGAAGGCATTGACTAGCTTTTCCCAAGAGTCCAGGCTATCTTTAGGTTGTGAGTCCAACCATATTCTAGCTCTGTCTCTTACAGTAAAAGGGAATAGCATCAGTCTGTAGATCTCAGGGTCAACCCCATTAGTCTTGACTGTGTCACAGATTTGCAAGAACTCAGCTAAAAACTGATGAGGATCTTCCATTGGAAGTCCATGGAATTTGCAATTCTGTTGCGTTAGAGAAACTAATTGAGGCTTAAGCTCAAAGTTGTTTGCTCCAATGGAAGGGATAGAGATGCTTCTCCCATAGAAGTTGGGAGTAGGTGCAGTAAAGTCACCCAGCACCTTCCTTGCATTGTTGGCATTGTTGTTGTTTTCGGCTGCCATGTGTTCTTCTTCCTTGAAGAATTCGGTCAGGTCCTCTAAAGAGAGTTGTGCCTTGGCTTCTCTTAGTTTTCGCTTCAAGGTTCTCTCAGGTTCAGGGTCAGCTTCAACAAGAATGCCTTTGTCTCTGCTCCTGCTCATATGAAAGAGAAGAGAAAAAGAAAATGTGGAATCCTCTATGTCACAGTGTAGAGATTCCTTGAGGTGTCAGAGGAAAAGAAAAATAGAAGAAAAGAAGTAGAAGAATTCGAACTTGATTAGATAGAGTTCAAATTGTGCATTAAGAAGGAGTAGTACTCCATAAATAGAAGGATGTGGGAGGAGAGGAAGAGGATTTTCGAAAATTCAATTAAAAAGATTTTGAAAACATTTTGAAAAACACTTAATTGATTTTCGAAAATAAAAGTAAGAAAGAAATCAAGTGATTTTTGAAAAAGGAATTAGAATTAGAAATCAAAAAGATTTGATTGAAAACTATTTTGAAAAAGATGAGGTTAAGAAGATATGATTAGTTTTAAAGAGATGTGATTGAGAAGATATGATTTGAAAACAATTTTAAAAGATATGTTTTGAAAACAATTTTAAAGGATTTGATTTTGAAAATTAGTGACTTGCCTAACAAGAAAAGATATGATTCAAACATTAAACCTTTCTCAACAGAAAAGGCAACAAATTTGAGATGTTCAATCAAATCATTAATTGTTAGTAAGTATCTTTGAAAAAGGAAAGAAATTGATTTTGAAAACATTTGATTGAAAGGATATGATTTGAAAAAGATTTGATTTTGAAAAACTTTGAAAACTTGAAAAAAAATTGATTTGAAAACAAAATCTTCCCCCTAGCACCATCCTGGCGTTAAACGCCCAGAATGGTATACATTCTGGCGTTTAACGCCCAAAATGCACCCTTTTTGGGCGTTAAACGCCCAACCAGGTACCCTGGCTGGCGTTTAAACGCCAGTCTGTCTTCTTCACTGGGCATTTTGAATGCCCAGCTTTTTCTGTATAATTCCTCTGCAGTATGTTCTGAATCTTCAATTCTCTGTATCATTGACTTGAAAAGACACAAATTAAAAATATTTTTGGGTTTTTAATAATCAAAATGCAACAAGAATGAAATAACAATGCATGCAAGACACCAAACTTAGCAGTTTGTATACTACTGACACTAATGAGAATGCATATGAGACACACAAAACACTCAAGTCAATTGAATTCAAAGATTAGAACACGAAAATCATCAAGAATTACTTGAAGACCATTAAGACACATGAATGAATGCATGCAATTGACACCAAACTTAAGATGAGACACTAGACTTAAGCAAGAAACATCAAATATTTTTGGTTTTTATGATTTTGTAATTTTTTTGGATTTTTTTTGAAAATTAAGTGGGAAAAGGTATCAAAATTCTTAATGAGAATTCCAGGAATCAGTGCAATGCTAGTCTAAGACTCCGGTCCAGGAATTAGACATGGCTTCACAGCCAGCCAAGCTTTCAAAGAAAGCTTCGGTCCAAAACACTAGACATGGCCAAAGGCCAGCCAAGCCTTAGCAGATCACTGCTCCAAAAGCAAGATTGATAAAAATCATCAAGCTCTTGTGATGATAAGTTGAAACCTCGGTCCAATGGAATTAGACATGGCTTCTCAGCCAGTCAGATTTCAACAAATCATCATGAAACTCTAGAATTCATCTTCAAGAATTTCGAAAAAAAATACCTAATCTAAGCAACAAGATGAACCGTCAGTTGTCCATACACAGACAATCCCCGGCAACGGCGCCAAAAACTTGGTGCGCAAAATTGTGAACAATACTTTTCACAACTCTCATAATCCCCGGTCATGAACTCCAAAAACTTGGTAGTTCAATTCCATGGCATTACACAACTTCGCACAACTAACCAGCAAGTGCACTGGGTCGTCCAAGTAATACCTTACGTGAGTAAGGGTCGATCCCACGGAGATTGTTGGTATGAAGCAAGCTATGGTCATCTTGTAAATCTCAGTCAGGCAGACTCAAATGTATGATGGTGATGAACGAAAATAACATAAAAGATAAAGATAGAGATACTTATGTAATTCATTGGTAGGAACTTCAGATAAGCGCATGAAGATGCCTTCCCTTCCGTCTCTCTGCTTTCCTACTGTCTTCATCCAATCCTTCTTACTCCTTTCCATGGCAAGCTTATGCAAGGGTTTCACCGTTGTCAGTGGCTACCTCCCATCCTCTCATTGGAAATGTTCAACGCACCCTGTCACGGCACGGCTATCCATCTGTCAGTTCTCAATCAGGCCGGAATAGAATCCAGTGATTCTTTTGCGTCTGTCACTAACGCCCTGCCCTCAGGAGTTTGAAGCACGTCACAGTCATTCAATCATTGAATCCTACTCAGAATACCACAGACAAGGTTAGACCTTCCGGATTCTCTTGAATGCCGCCATCAGTTCTCGCCTATACCACGAAGACTCTGATCTCACGGAATGGCTGGCTCGTTTGTTAGGCGAGCACTCGGTTGTCAGGCGATCAACCATGCATCGTGTTATCAGGAATCCAAGAGATATTCACTAAGCCTCAGATGCTTGTAGAACAAGAATGGTTGTCAGTCACCTTGTTCATGAGTGAGAATGGTGATGATTCGTGACAATCATCACCTTCATTAAGTTGAAGAACAAATGATATCTTGGACAAAGAACAAGCGAAATTGAATGGAAGAACAATAGTAATTGCATTAATACTCGAGGTACAGCAGAGCTCCACACCTTAATCTATGGTGTGTAGAAACTCCACCGTTGAAAATACATAAGCATAAGGTTTAGGCATGGCCGAATGGCCAGCCTCCCAATGATCTAAGATAGCATAAAATGAGGATAGCTACCAAAGTCTCCAGATACAATAGTAAAAGGTCCTACTTATAGATAACTAGTAGCCTAAGGTGTACAAAGATGAGTAAATGACATAAAAATCCACTTCCGGACCCACTTGGTGTGTGCTTGGGCTGAGCAATGAAGCATTTTCGTGTAGAGACTCTCCTTGGAGTTAAACGCCAGCTTTTATGCCAGTTTGGGCGTTTAACTCCCATTTAGGTGCCAGTTCCGGCGTTTAACGCTGGAATTTCTTGAGGTGACTTTGAATGCCGGTTTGGGCCATCAAATCTTGGGCAAAGTATGGACTATCATATATTGCTGGAAAGCCCAGGATGTCTACTTTCCAACGCCGTTGAGAGCGCGCCAATTGGGCTTCTGTAGCTCCAGAAAATCCACTTCGAGTGCAGGGAGGTCAGAATCCAACTGCATCTGCAGTCCTTTTGAGTCTCTGGATCAGATTTTTGCTCAGATCCCTCAATTTCAGCCAGAAAATACCTGAAATCACAGAAAAACACACAAACTCATAGTAAAGTCCAGAAAAGTGAATTTTAATTAAAAACTAATAAAAATATACTAAAAACTAACTAAAACATACTAAAAACAATGCCAAAAAGCGTACAAATTATCCGCTCATCAATAATCAAGCTGGCGGTTCGTGCTTTCCAGCCATGTATTCACGCAAACCCAAGTAGACTTGGGTGGTTGTCAGGCACGCTGTCTTAGTATGATGAACGGAGCTGATTGTCATTGGTCATCCCATTCACCATGTTGAAGAACGAATATACATCTTAGAATTAAATCAAACATGGATTGAAGAGAGACAGTAATACTTTTATTAATTCAATGGACTCAGCAGGGCTCCTCCCCTCAACCTTGGAGGTTTAGAAACTCATATTGAAAGAAAATACATTGGTAAATGAAAATATGGTGTAATAGTGATAGATCCTCCTCGAATAATATGAATCTACTCCCTTAAATACTAAACAAATGACTAGTAAGGGTAAAATAGTATTTTTAGTGCTAAAATCTACTTCCGCGGTCCACCTGGTGAGTGTTTGGACTAAGCTTTGGTAAGACCCACGTGCTATGAGGCCTCTGATGACATGTCATCGTGTCATATTTTTCTATGCCTTCTTCATACAAGAAATTGATGATTAGTGCTTAAATAATGCATTCTTTTGTGCTTAAATGGTATATTTTCTTGATCTTTTGATTCTATAAATTTTGTAGGAAATAAGTGGAAAAAGAAGCAAAATAGCACAAAATCAGCTCAAAAGAAGAAAAGAAGAATTTTGGGGCACACTTTAAAGTTGAGCACACTTTGGAACCTTAGGCCACGCTTTTAAAAGCGTGGCCTATGACCATGAAGCCTTGGCCTTATTATCATGCATTAATGCCTTATGCATGCATGAATTAATAATGAAAGCATGCATGAAGTAACGGCATTACTAAGTAAAATAATGGAAGCATGCATGCATGAATCATTTGATTTTTAATGCCAATAAATGAACCAGGACGTTAAATGAGTTAATTGGCATTATTAATTAATGAAGCCAATGAAAGAATGCATGCATGTAACATTTAATTACTAATGCTAATGAAATGAATTAAAGCATGCATGCATACAATGAATTGGCAAGGGCATTACTAAATTAAAGCATGCATTTCAATGCCACTAATGCCAATTGACAAATCATGCTTTAACATTGGCATTATTGATTAAAGTGAATAAAGGCATGAATGGACGCTAGTGATCATTAAGCAAGGAAAGGCTAGCTTTCATTGAAGTGAGCGCTCCGTTCACTGAATTTAACTTTCTCGGGCATTCTCAATCAAGGAAACTAAGCAATGAGCGCTACGTTAATTGTTGCAACGGAGCGCTTCATCAAAGCCAAGGAGCAAGCACTCAAACAAGGCCAGCGTTGAAATCGAAGAGAGCGCTACGTTAAATGTTTTAACTTTTTCGGGCATGAGGCCCAAAGAAAAGTAAGGCACACACAAGGAAAGCAATTGAGCGCTACGTTCTCTACTCCAACTGAGCGCTACATCACAAGGAGGCCAGGGAACAAAGGAAGCCCACGCCAAGGATCGAAGAGGGAATCAAGCGCCCAAGGAATAGCGCTCACTAAGGGAGCGTGACGTTCACTAAGTGAACGCTGGAGGAGGCCACATGCACACAAGGAGCACCAAATTGGCACGCCACAAAAGTGAACACAACGTTCACTTAGGAAACGGAGCGCTCCACTGGAACCAATCTCCAACCCAATTTCATTCAAGGCCAAATTCAAATCAATCCATTTTATTGAAGCCCCAAAGCAAGCAAAGTCCATTGACATGACTTAAAGCCACAAGAAACAATTAGATTAGGAATTTCATTTTAATTGTAATTTATTTTCAATTTCATTTTTATTTTCATTTTGTAAAAAGCCTATAAAAAGGCATCAGTTTCATTTTCAAGGGAGGTTGGCTCTAATAGAGAGCAATAGGAGTAGAAGTAGAATAGAGAGCTCTCTTTTAAGTTTTCTTTTTGAATTTGAAGAATTGGAGATCAAATTTGAGTTTTGCTTTCTGTTTCATTTTCTCTTTTCTGCAATTGTCAAGTTCTCTTTTAGAATTTCATGAGTGATCTAAGTTCTCTTGCTGTTTTAATTCTTATGCACTTCTACATTTCTGTTTTGGTACAAAATTTATCTATTTCTGGATATTCTCATCTGAGAGCTCTTTAGTTTACTGCACTTCACATCTTTCAATTCTGTTTTGATTTCTAGCACCCAATTCCTTTTACTTTTCATGCAATTTAATTCCTCTGTAATTGTTCTAAGTTCTGCTTACTGCTTCCTTTAAATTCTCTGCACCCAATCCCCTTTACATTTGATGCCATTTACTCACTACAAGAAAAACACCCATTCAAGTACACTTGAAAAGTGTAGCCAAAAACGAAAAAAAATGATGCCTTAGGAAAAGGCTACGCTTTTTAGGCTTTCGAGACACTTTTGTAGGCAATGCCTATACTAGTGTTGCCTATTCTCAAAGGCTACACTTTTCTGTAGCAAAGGCTACGCTTCTCGCCTTTGAGAATAGGGTACGCTTTTTAAGTGATGCTGTTCAGGACCTAAGGCTACGCTTTTCAGCACTAATAGTTACCATAATTCTAAAGAATAGGCTACACTTTTCAGGGCTACTGCATCACTTTATAAATGTAGCAAATAGTATACCTATAGCTACTCTATATAAGTGTAGCCTTTTGTCCCTCATTTTTTTTAAATTTCTGTTTATATATATATAAACAAAAATTTCTAACAATTTTTTTATCTAAACTCTAATATTTGAGAATATAATTATATATATAATCTTGTATTGTTAATTAAATTAGTTAATTATTATAAAATAAAAATGTATACATATATAATAATACCATACAATAATCTTTAAACAATAAAAATTATACTGAAACAAAATATAATTATTAATGAACCAAAAATATTGGAATGATCATAATTTTGAGCATTCATACATCTCAAACTAGAATAAGTATACTCATATAATGCACTTAAAGTTTACTACTAATAAACTAGGAAAAATCAAAATATTATATCATATAAATGTATCTTAGCTTCTAATAAAAGACATCATCATCAACCATACATCTTTCAATTTCCATCTTTGTCAATAAACCCTCATGATAAGCATCTCAATCTTCATTTGCATATTCAGAATTATCCTGCAAAATTATATAGAAAAATAATTATAATTTGAAAAAGTACAACAAGAAAAAAGTAATTAACAGACTAATAACACATACAATATCCGAGAGGCATAGGATAATTGAAACTACTCTACTTTTCATATCACCAAAGTCTTTTGCTTTAAAATAACAATCACATTCAGGGGGATACTATAAATCACCATAAAGGACAACTAAAAAATGGACTAACACAACTTCATACTAAATGGGAACTAAAATCAGAAAAATAAGAAAAATCAGAAAATCAAAACCAGAAAAATTAGAAAAACCAGAAAAATTACAGCTTTCATCCTAATAACAATAATATTAAAATTACATAATGAAAAAACAAAACCAAAAAAACCAAATCACAACTTCCATCTTTTTCAATTTCAGTTCAAATTAAAAAGATATGGCATCCTCCTAAGTTCTAACAAATAAAAATTTTAAACTCAAAATCCTAATTAACAATTAACAATATATAAACAAATATTAGGGAATAAGAAAAAACTGGTCATACCATATTTATGTTTGGAATATGTGTTGATCCATGAGCGCTATTTGCATCAATTGGAGAGTGTTGGGCATCTTGTAACAAAGCTTCAATTTCTTCCGGCCTCATTCCAGGTTCAGATCGCTGAACTAGTAACTTAATCATGTTTCGCAATCCATAAAGGTCAGCCTCTTGGTGCTGCTGTTTGGCCTTCATGTCTCCAAGTTCAGCCTTCAAAGATGTGACTTCCTCCTGGTGTTGTTGCTTGAGTTCAGAAATTTCTGCATGCTTTTTTAAGTCACGTCGTGTAATAGATCTTCCATAGCACCTAACCCGACCTGGTTGTTCTTTTCCAAATAAAGACTTAAAAGATTCCTCATCTATTTCACCAGCAGCTTGCCGGTTTTGAAATTCATCCTAATTAAAAGAAACATTTGAAATAGAATTAGTTACCGTATCCTAAATTTGATTTATAATCATTAGTAATTCAATGAATTCTCATACAATTGCATCTTGTGTTTCCTGATCAACTTCCTTCCTTTTCTGACTTGTTCGAGTAGCAAGGAACATTTCAAACCTTTTTGGTTCCTCATTTGTTTCCTTTGTCGCGCGCTACAAAATAAAGCCTTAAATAAGTAAGTCTATAACAACATAACTACAATTAACTAAACAAATCCCAGCACAAATATGAAATAAGTATACCAGAGCCACTCGTACTCTTCCAAAATTGATTGGCCCCATGCGATGTGGAAACTTTTGCTGTTCTTTATGTTTCTTGTTTTTTTCACTTATTGACTATAATTGAATAAAAAGTTAGCATATAGAAACAACGAACAATATAATTAAATTTTGCTTCAGCAAACAAAATTATAGCAACCAGAATAGTAGCAGGTATAATTGCACAAAATAGAATTACAGAAAATAAAATTGCACAAAACAAAGCTATAGAAAATAGAATTGCAGCAACTTAAAATTACAGCAAACAAAGTACCCAAAAATAGAATTGTAAATACAGAAATTCAGAAGTTTAGAATGGAACTGGCAGCAATATAACCTAAAAAAATTCAATTCAGTTCAAGAACCTACATCAGAATGGATATGTGTTTGTACAGCATGAGAGAGGACAGATTCCAACATTATCAATTGAAATTTCATTATTTTGCTTATGTCTTAACAAACAGTAATATATTTGCAATTAAAATACCAACTATTTTACTTGGATTGTAGGATGACTCCAATAATAGATCAATTTTATGAATTGACTTTTTGGAACTTGTGTCGGTCAATTTTTCACCATATCTTCGATGGTATCAAAGGGAACAAAGTGCTTCTGCTTAATCTTTCCCTTGAACCGCTTCCAAGCATCCCGAATTGCTTGGATCACCCACTTTTCTCCACTATCTGGGAGGATAAACTTGGTCTGTATGATATCAACAGTGTTATACGCACCTTCCTATATTTAAAATAATCGACATTTAATAATAATAGAAGAGTCTTACATTAACATAGTTCCACATGAATTTCTTAGCTTTAGGAGTTACAGCATGCCAGCTAGTGTACAAAAGACTCACAAATCTTTTATTTCTACCAATTGTTCCTACGAAACTAGTTAAATTAGACACACTTTGATCGGTTGGTCCTACTGGCTGTCCAATATAAAAAAGTAACTTCTTCCCGCTGTTCCATAGTTCTTGCATAAATCTCTTTGCAAGTTGTTTTTCCCCGGGTTTTCTTCTTCTTTGGCTCTCCTAGTTTCATGCATTAAGGGAAAAATTAGGGAGTAATTAGTGATGCCAATTGAAAAATTAAGCATTATGATTTACAAAAAATATAAAAAATGATAGAAATAAATTACCTTCGTCATCATCAATGTCCTCCATCACATGTGAATAATAATTTTCATCAAGTGGAAAGCTATCTCCCACATCATCACTTAGTTCAGAGCTTAGTCCGTCAATTTCTACATCTATCCTATTTTCTTTTAAAAATTCATCAATAGTTGTAGCCCTTACCCTTGGCTTGCTCTTTTCCTTTCTTGATCCATCTTGCTCCGACATTAAATCTTCATCTTGTGGGGTAGTGTTTGAACTCAGCAAAGTCGTATCATGTTGCCTTTTTTGAGTTCTACCATGTGTGACTTGAATAATCTGCTGCTGCCTTTGGTTGATTGTGGACTGAGTAGAATTTGCACAACTCCGATCTTGGCTTACACTTGTTGGCATGCTATTATTCATATTACGAATTGCATCGAGCTTCCTTTTAAGTTCATCTGCACCCACCTTTGTAAGCTTCCTTTTCAGGTTTCATGCACATCCACGGAGGCAAGTTGTATACCATCAACATTACGGGCCACGTGCTCCATGAAATATTCATGCTACGAGATGGGTTGAACCCATCACTTGACAAGCCTAGTCTAATATCGCGTGATTCTTTTGCAAAATCTTCATTCATTTCATCAAAGTTCTTCCATGCCAATCCATTAGCAGGATGCTTTAACGTCCCATCTTTAACGTGCTCCTCATCATGCCACCTCAGACTAGCTGCCGTTTTTGAGCACATAAATAATCTCTGAAATCTTGGAATTATAGGAAAGTATCTCAGAGTCTTTGTAGGAATAGGACGTCCTTTCTTGTGAGGTTGGTTCTCGCTATTATCACTAGAATTTTTAGTATATCGAGATGTTCCACATACACGACATTGTGTTTCATCCTTTAGTTCTTTCCTATACAGGAGGCAATCATTAGGACAAGCATCAATTTTTTTATAATCCAGACCTAAATCTCTTATCATAGCCTTCGTCTTATGGAAAGATGGAGGTATGTTAATTTCAGGCATTGCCTCTTTCAATAGCTCAAGAAGGGAAGTGAAGGAGGCATTGCTCCAACCGTGCAAACACTTTAACAAGTATAGGCGGATGGTAAAAGATAATGTAGAAAATTTCTTGCAGCCCAGGTATAACTCTTGACTTGCCCCATCTATTAAATTATAAAACTTTTTAGCCTCTTCATTTAGACCTACAGTAACACCCTCAACATGATCTCCAAATGCATCATTAATCAGTCCTTCGATATCATCGCGTGCACCTTCATCATCCGTGTCATCATCAACCACCATCGGGATTGTCCATTTCCCGTGATTAATCCATGTTCTATATCCCTTAACAAATCCGTTGGCTACTAAATGGTCAAATACCACATCTCTTCTATACCACTCAATGTTACAACAACTCTTACAAGGACATTGAATTTGTTGTCCGTCCGGTTCTCCCTCAAAGTGTGCAAACTCTAAGAAACTAATAACACCATTGATATACTCTTCACTATACCTCGGTAGATCCATCCAATCCTTTGGCATATCACAAAACCAAATCGATAATTATTAAATTTATAAGGGGTCGTAAAGTGAAGATAACAAGAGTAGACGAGGAAGGGTGTTATGAAATATAAGGGGCATGGGCTATGAAACGGACTTCATAGCCTTGTAGTTAGGTTAGGAAATAGTTCCTAGTCTTAGAAGTAATTCTCTAAACATTTTACTAGAAACTCGTTGAAGCAAAACAAATTAAGGAAAACAAAGAATTTATAGTACATAAATAATAAGTTAAATTGCAACTTCATAACTAATAAAGCAATCAAAGTGGAGCTACACATGAATTAATAGCATAATAATAAAGTGAAAAGAAAAAGTATGCATTGTACCTTGCCATGACACGATCAATGTTTTGACAAAATCCACTTGGGAGCTTTAACCAAAAACTTCAATCTGTTTGTTACCAAGTAAAATTCTAAGAGATTAGACTATAATCATATTTAGTCTTGATTTATTTTCATAAATTCTAAACTGATATAATTAAAATGAAAGGGAAAAAAATAAAAAATCTCAATTCAGGTCGGTAACTTATTTAGAAAATAAAAGCAATCTAATAACAGCCCAAAATTCAAATCCAAAGCATGAGTAACTGAGTAACTAAAAATAAAAGGAAGCAATCTTGCTTCTCAAAACTCAATTCAGGTCAGTAGAAGTGAGACGATTTAATGGTAAGTCATGAGCTAATCAAAATATTATCCTGGTAATTGGTAAGCCATGAACTTGGCAGCCATTCATGCAAACCACATGGGTCATCCATGCGTCTCTTTGGGCCTTGTCAATGGTCACATTATATATAGAAATTTGTCAATTTTGGTAGACGTGAATATGGGAATGCTTGATATTGATATTGTAGTTTAGAATTTTTATACCTCTCCGATTATCCCTTTTCAAGCAGAAAAATAATAATGAAAATGTATTTCACTATTGTCTTAAGGCCCTTTTTATTTTAAAAACAATGGATTTTTGGCCAGTCCTACATATAATGGAGTATTACTATTTTATATGTGGAGTATGCAGAATTGAACAACGTAAATCTTTTCACATGGACCAGTTTGACTATTAAACGACTTATAATTAAGAATAAAAATATTATCATAAATCTCAATAAGTCACGGATTTGAAGTTGTTGCGAAGCAGAGCCTGTGATATAATATAACCTTGGAAGTTCTAACTTTAAAAAATAAAAGTAAAGTTATGAAAATAGATGGAGGTGGGCAGAGTGAGACAGTGAGTGATGTGAATTATTATCAAGTGATAGAGTACGATGATAACGTGAAGACTCATATTTTAACACATTATTACCATTACCTTAATAAATGCTACCAAGATTTTGCCTCCATGTGTTGCTCTGCTCTGTTACTACTTACTACTATTATGTTTTCTAATCAAAGTTATTCTCAAAAGTAATAAACAAACAAAACTACCACTTAAAAGAGACCAAAATTCATGAGATTTCTCTGAGGCGGCTTTTTTATTATTGATATGTGCCACTGATGCCCTCAAAACAAGGCAAGTTAGTACTTGTCCCTAACAATATCAATATCTATGGTTTCAGTTTAGATTTCACTGCTCACTGCTACGCTTCAAATTTCTTATTAAGGAGTATATGCAGTTTGCTTGGAATATTGAACAATCTCAATCAAACTAAAAACTATTTTCTTATCTTATCTATATAGTAAGTTGATGTTATGATACTGAGAAGAAAACCAATTGTAGAGGAAATAAGTGGGTACTTTATCTGTAAGGGTCCACCTTCAAGGATAAGAGCCCATAGTTCTCATTAGTTGAAGTGTCCTTTCCCTAACTTCTTGATTTATATAGTACAACATTATAAATCAAATCAAATCAAAGTGCTCTACAATATAAAATGTACTACAACATTATATTCCCTAGAAAACACTACAAATCAATTAAATTACAAAACTCAAATTTTATTTTTATGACAATAGATCTCTAAAAAATCACAGTTTCCTTTTAATTAGTTAAAAGTTTGCATGTCTTTTAGAACTAGATATGCCTTTTAAGTGCCACTACGGCTCTAACTTCAAACTTCCCTAAAAGCTAACACAGCTAACTCCACTACTTTGACATATCAAAATATATTATATATAAAATCTATTTCCCAATTTTAACACTGCTCTACACACAGGATTTTAATTATTCAAGTTTTAAAAAGTGCAAATTGATTTGAATTGGAGAAATCAGAGGGAAAAAATAAAAAGGAAGTGCTGGAATGTAATTGAGCTTGTGTATTCCTAATAGAACAAGTAATTATGGATGGAAAGGGAAGCTTCTTCATCAATCATCATATACAACAAAGCTTTTCACTCAAAATCCATTCATAATAGACAATAATAACTGAACCAAAAGGTTTAGTGTGACTACTTAAGGGGAAAAAAATTAAAAGTATGCAAGAAGAGAACAAAAAAAAAATTCCCCAACCCAAACTCATAGTTACTACAACATCATCCAAATTCAGAACAAGCTCACCAATCAAAAACCATTTACTAAAAGTAAAATTTTTCTACTGAATATAATCAAAATGGCAAAATCCACTGGTAGATTCGTTTCATGTTCAACAGGGTATGACACAACAAATAATATAAATATTTTGTTTACATTTATTAGTAAATATTATATACTTAAAAAAATTTGGATCCAATTGAAATTCTGACTTATAAGAATTATTATAATGTAGATTCAGTTAGGAACTTAGGAACTAAAATCGTAAAAACAATGTGAAGTTGTTCCTCTGTTATACTGAAAGATAATGTATATGAACAAGGAATTAAAATGAAAGTTGGCTTACGAACTATACATCACTCACCTGCGTAAACGGAATGAAACCCCAATCCCAAATTCACGAGTTCGATCTCCTGTGCCGCAACAATCCCAAATTCACGAGTTCTGCTGCGCCGCAGCAATAACGGAATGAAACCAGCAAATTCTGAGTTCTCCTGCGCCGCAAGATTAGCATGCATGTTCATCAATTCACTAATTCAAAGGATTTTATACCAAACCCCCAAATTGCAACCCGAAAATCGGAACCCTACCATCTCAGATTTTAGAAACCAAATGAAGGTGATACATACCTTTCTTGACGACGGTGAGCGAATAAAGAGAAGCTTTTAGTCGAGCGCAGAGTCGATCTTTCTGATGTCAGCGCGCAGTGAAGAGAACCGGTGATGAAGATGAATGGCGGCGTGGTGAGAGGTGAGTGATGAAGATGAGTGAGTGGTGGAGATGGTGACGCCGTGAGCGGTGATGCCGTGAGCGGTGACGCCGTCAGTGGTCTTCTCTGATTTGGGGGTGATGAAGGGAATGGTAGCTAGGGATCGCGAGTGATGTTTTCAGTGGCCATGTTATTTTGTTTTTATTTGCCTAAGTGTCTACTGTATGCGTGTTTGTATATTTGGTGAAAGCTAAAAAAAATTTACTAAGTGTTGACATATTTGACTTGAAATACATTAGGCAACACTTTTAAAATGCACCTGAAATATGACAAATAGGCTACACTTTAAAAGTGTTCTCTTTGGTGTAAAAGTGAACCCATAACTCTTAAGTTAAGGCTACGCTTTATAAGTGATCTTTATAATATCTAAGGCAATGCTTTTCAAGTGATGCCACAAATGTGATTCCTATTCTCCTTTAAAAAGGAAACACGGAGAAAAGCGTAGCCTATTCCTAGAATAGGCTACGCTTTTCAAATGTAGCTTAAAAAAAGTGTGGCTGAATGGGTATTTTTTTTGTAGTGACTTTTCTTGCTCTTTAAGATTCTGTCATTTACCTTTCTTGCAATTTAAGTTTCAGCTCTTTTACTTTCTTGCACTTTAAGTTTATGAAAAATTAATTCTTCTACACTTTTAATTCATTGCAATTTACTTTCTGTTGATCAATTTCACCCAATTCTCCAATGTTAGCTTGACTAGACTGATCACTCACTAAAGTTGCTTGATCCATCAATCCCTGTGAGATCGACCTCACTCTTGTAAGTTATTACTACTTGATGCGACCCGGTACACTTGCCGGTGAGTTTGTGTGGAAATCTAATTTCCACCCATCAGCCTCTAGGGCGTTGAACGCTGGCTTGGGGGTCCTCTCTGGGTGTTTAGACGCTGGTCTCTTCTCCTTGGGTGCAGGACACCTGGAAAGGGGCAGGAGGCTGGCGTTGGACGCCAGTTTTGGGCCTTCTAATCTGAAACAAAGTATGGACTATTAAATATTGATGGAAAGCTTTGGAAGTCAGCTTTCTATATACATTAAGAATGCTTTATTAAAATTCCTGTAACTCATGAAAAGCTCTTTCGAGTGCAAGGAGGTCAAATCCGGACAACATCTACAGTGCTTTCTCTGTCTCTGAATTAGACTTTTGCTCCAACTCCTCAATTTCAGCCAGAAAATACTTGAAGTTGCATAAAAACATAAAAACTCAAAGTAGAATCCAAAAATGTGAATTTAACACTAAAACTTATAAAAACTTAATAGAAATTAAACAAAACATGCTAAAAACTATATGCAAACGATGCCAAAAAGAATATAAAATATCCGCTGATCACAACACCAAACTTAAACTGTTGCTTGTCCCCAAGAAACTAGAAAAAAAAAACAAAATAGGGTAAAAAGAAGAGTAATACACAATAGATCTCAGAGTTTCTGATTCGCTAAAATTTGCCTCTCAACAAATTTCCTTATCGCAAGTGCACCGGTTCGTCGTCAAGTATAAACTCACTGTAGAGTGAGGTCGAATCCCATAGGGATTGGTAGATCGAGCAATTATAATTGGTGAATTGTTCTAGTTGAGTGAAATCAGATTTGGTTGAGAATTGGAGAAAGTAGAATTGGCGGGAAACTTAAATTGCAAGAAAGTAAATGACAAAAATTAAATTGCATGAAATTAAAAGACAAAAAATTAAATTGCAAGAAATTTAATTGGAATGAGGAATTAGCATGAAAATTAAAGAAGCAGAATGTAAATAGAATGGGTAAGATCAGATATAGGGATTCATTGGGTTTCAGGAGATATTGAATTCTCCGGATCAAATCATTTTCGCCTCTTCCTCAATCAATGCGCGCATTGACACTGCTTGGCAATCTTAGATGAATGGATCCCAATGTCTTGGCTAACCAATCTCTCTAAGCATGAACAATTGCCCAATGTCTTGATTTAATTTCTCACGGGAAGAGTTGAAGTTCGGCCACTGACTATACCACACAAAATTATATATCAAAGTATTGGTAGGATTACATGTCACTATATCCATCCAACCCCCAATCTAATCCAACGTGAGAAAGCAATTCTAGCATGAATTCTTCATCACTCTCTCAAGGATCCGAAGAATTCCAATTATGGATAGCTTCTCTCTCAAGACAACTATCCATATGCATTAAGACCGAAAGCTTTCTAACAAAAATCAAGAGAAAAGAAAGAAGAAGAAGATCAAAACTACTATTGATCCATTGAATTACAATAGAGCTCCCTAACCCAATGAAAGGGGTTAGTTGTTCATAGCTCAATTCAATTTACAGAGAAGAAGAGTGCAGGAAAATTAAGGCCTAGCTAGAAAGTAAAATAAAAATAAAGTACATAAATAAAAGGGAAAAATGCAAAAGAAAAATAAACAGAGTGCTGAACTCCCAGAGCCCCCTCATTGCCTCCCGAAAGCTCCTTCAATCTTCAACAATTCTTCTATTTATAACCCTCTTCTCATCTTCAATTGGATCACGTAATTGGATGTGGGCCGTGGCTGAAGCAGTTAGGTGAAGAGAGGTGCCAATTGTGCATTCTGGTCTTTAAAGTTGGAGTCAACATTTTTGGTTAAACGTTGAGCCAAACGTCCTCTATAAAATGGTTTTTGGTTTGCTGTCATTGACATTTGACTCAACGTTGGAGGGCCAACATTATGCTACCCACGCGTACGCCTGCTATGCGTGTCTACGCACTTGGGTCAAAATGCACATCCACGCGCGTCATGTACGCGTGCGCGCAGATGCTCAAAAGTTAAACATGCGCGTACGCGCCAAAGACGCGAGCGCGACATTATGCTTTTTTAAAATCAGAATTTCAAATTCAAGATTGCGCACGTTGGCTTTCATGTTTGAGGTAGCGTTTGGGGTCCAACGTTGCCTATCCACGCATACGTGCTAGCTGCGCGTGCTTGTGGATTGTCAGAAATCTCCAACCGCGCGTACGCGTGTAGCACACGTGCGTGTTGCTGTAATTTTTCAGAATCTCCAGAAAGCTCATTTCTTTACGACGTTGGCGGTAACGTTGGATGTCCAACGTTACCTCCAACATTGACACCCTTGTTGCACATGAAGTCTTGGGACGCTACTTTGTCCTCTTGTCAACGTTGCCAATTTCATGCCCACTATAAACTATTATGTATCGTTGGAAAGCTCTGAATGTTAAATTTCTAACCCAACTAGAATCACCTCAATTGAACATCTACAACGCAAGTTATGCTCCTTTGAAGAGGACAGAGTCGCTAGCATCGGTGTGCAACGTTGGAGGCAACGTTGGAACACCAACGTGGTTGAAAACGCCAGATTCTGGAGCTCAAACGCATTGTCCACCCCATACTATTATATATTGTTGGAAAGCCCTAAATGTCTACTTTCCAATGCCGTTGGGAGCACATAGTTTGGAGCTTCACATCTCAAGATATACTCCATCGAAGGTGCAGAGGTCAGCTGGCCTTACTACAGGTTGGCACCATGTCCGTCTATGCACTTTCCGAGGCAGTTTTCTCCCTCAATTTTAGTGTCCACCATGTACAACAACAATAACAAAGCCTTGTCCCACTATGTGGGGTCGGCTACATGAATCAAACGATGCCATTGTGCTCTGTCATGTATCATGTCTACAGAGAGACCGTTTACATGTAGATCTCGTTTGACCACTTCACGGATGGTCTTCTTAGGTCTTCCTCTGCCTTTCGCTCTTTGTCCATCTTCCATCTCATCCACCCTCCTGACTGGATGTTCTATCGGTCTTCTTCCCACATGTCCAAACCACCTGAGACGCGATTCAACCATCTTTTCCACAATGGGTGCTACTCCAACTCTCTCCCTTATATCTTCATTCCTTATTTTATCCAATCGCGTATGACCACTCATCCATCTCAACATCTTCATCTCTACCACACTCAGCTTATGTTCGTGCTCCCCTTTAGCCGCCCAACACTCCGTACCATACAGCATAGCCGGTCTTATAGCGGTGCGATAGAATTTACCTTTAAGTTTTAAAGGCACTTTTTTGTCGCATATAAAACCAGATGCACTCCGCCATTTTGACCAACCTGCTTGGATCCTATGATTTACATCCTGTTCAATCTCTCTATTATCCTGTATGATGCACCCAAGATACTTAAAACTTTTAACTTTTCGTAGGATGTTTTCACCAATCTTCACCTCTATATTGGAGTTTTCCCTTCTCAGACTGAATTTACATTCCATATATTCCGTCTTGTTACGGCTTATGCGCAGACCATACACTTCTAGAGCTTCTCTCCATAACTCCAACTTCTTATTTAGGTCTTCCCTTGACTCTCCCATAAGGACGATATCATCGGCAAAAAGCATGCAACATGGCACAGGCTCTTGGATGTGCTCTGTGAGTACTTCCAAGACTAATGTGAAAAGGTATGGACTTAAGGATGATCCCTGGTGTAATCCTATACCAATAGGGAATTCCTCTGTCACACCACCTTGAGTCTTCACACTAGTTGTAGCCCCATCATACATGTCTTTAATTGCCCGAATATATGCGATCCTTACTCTCCTCTTTTCTAAAACCTTCCATAAGACCTCCCTTGGTACCCTATCATACGCTTTTTCCAAATCAATAAACACCATGTGCAGATCCCTTTTATTACTACGATACCTCTCCATCATCCTTCTTAATAGGTATATCGCTTCAGTGGTAGATCTGCCTGGCATAAATCCAAATTGGTTCTCTGTTACTTGTGTCTCTTTTCTCATCCTCCGTTCTATCACCCTTTCCCATAACTTCATAGTATGACTCATAAGCTTAATCCCTCTATAGTTTCCGCAACTTTGTATATCCCCCTTATTCTTGTAGATAGGTACCAAGGTGCTCTTTCTCCACTCATCAGGCATCTTCTTTGACCTTAAAATCTCATTAAAAAGCTTGGTTAACCAGTTGATGCCTTTTCCTCCAAGACCCTTCCAAACCTCAATCGGGATATTATCAGGTCCTACTGCCCTGCCATTTTTCATCTGCTTTAGAGCCTCTTTTACCTCGAAGTCTCGAATCCTTCGATAGTAGTCAAAGTTTTGATCTTCTTCCCTTGTGCATAATCGACCAAGGCTCGGAAGAGTCTTCTGACCCTCATTAAATAACTCGTAGAAGTAGCTCTTCCACCTTTCATTAATCTTCTCCTCTTGAGCCAACACCTCTCCATCCTTATCCTTTATGCACTTAACCTGATCCAAATCTCTCGTTCTTCTTTCCCGACTCTTTGCGATTCTATATATACATTTTTCTCCTTCTTTCGTGCCCAAAGACTGGTAGAGACCCTCATATGCTCTTGTCCTTGCTTCACTTACAGCCACTTTTGTCTCTTTCTTAGCCGCCTTATATTTTTCCCAGTTATCTGCATTGCGGCATAAAGACCACTCTTTAAAGCATTCCCTTTTTATCTTTATCTTTTCTTGTATACTCGCATTCCACCACCAGGACTCCTTGTCTCTTGGTCCTATTCCTTTAGATTCACCAAAACTTTCTTTTGTTGTTCTTCTAATAACTTCTGCCATCTCCCTCCACATCTCTTCCGCGCTTCCATTCCCATCCCACTTTGCCTCTTCTCCTACCCGTCTTAGGAAGCTTCTTTGTTCCTCACCTTTCATCCGCCACCACCTCGTCCTTGGGTTCTTCGTATGATGTCTTTTCCTCAACTTTTGCTCAACGCGAAAATCCATGACGAGCACCCTATGTTGTGTTGTCAAACTCTCTCCCGGGATAATTTTACAGTTAATGCAAAATTTCCGGTCGACTCTCCTCAACAAGAAAAAGTCGATTTGAGAGCTTATCATGCCACTCTTATAGGTTATAAGATGTTCGTCTCTCTTTTTAAAACATGTATTTGCGATGAGAAGATCAAAAGTTGAGGAAAAGTCCAAAATAGTTTTACCCTCGGCATTGATCACCCCGAAACCATGGCCTCCGTGAATACTCCCATATCCAGTCACTTCTCTCCCAACATGGCCATTTAAATCTCCTCCTAAGAAAATCTTATCTCCCAAAGGTATGCCTTGAACCAAACTCTCTAGATCCTCCCGAAACCTTATCTTGTGTTGTTCGTCCGAACCCACTTGCGGTGCATAGGCGCTAATCACATGGAAAGCACCTCCCTCCACCACAAGTTTGATAGAGATGATCCGATCTCCCACCCTCTTGACATCCACTACGTCCTTCTTCCACTGCTTATCCACAATTATTCCAACCACATTCCTATTCTTCACCTTTCCTGTATACCAAAGTTTGAAACCAGAAGTATCCAACTCCCTAGCCTTTACACCAACCCATTTCGTTTCTTATAGGCACATAATGTTAATCTTCCTCTTTGTCATGGTGTCCACCACCTCCATGGACTTTCCTGTTAGAGTGCCTATGTTCCATGTCCCAAATCTCAACCTTCTGTCGCTTCGACCTTTATCTTTTCCTTTGTGAACTAGCTTATTTACCCTCGTCCGTTCACGAAAACGCGAGAACCCTTGCTCATTTAACACTACATCCGGGCACCGATGCAGCGGCTCTTGCTTCGACACCGTACTCGAGCCATACGGCGCGTTGCTTCCGGGCAACGACCTAGCTTTAGCGCAATAATGTCTTTGATTCATGTCATGGGGGTTCGACTATATTTTTATGTTGGTTACCGAAGACCTAACACAACCCTCCTCCTTTATCCGGATTTGGGACCGGCTATGTACCGCAAGTGTAACATAGGCGGAGTTAGTGTCCACCATGTAATGCCATATATTCTTGCAAAGCTTTGGATTCATACCTTCCAATGCTATTGGAATCACCTCATTTGGAGCTCTGTAGCTCAAGTTATTCTTGTTTGAAGTATACCCCTTCAGACTGTGAGGAGCAAGGTTTCCAGCAACGTTGGAGCACCAACTTTGGCTCCAACGTTGCTTCCCTTTGCCTCCTTTCATGGCCTTCTTGTTGCCACTTTGCCTTCCCTTTTCTTAGCTTCCTTTCCACCTGTCATCAACCAAACGAATACATCAAAGCTTTGCTATAGTCACCAGAATTGGCCTCATTCTTAGCAGAGAAGTAATTATGGCATAAATCTCATGAAAATGCACAAAATTAACAATGTTTGATTGAATCAATACAAGCATGAATTTTCCATCCAAATACTTACTTATTGCCTAAGAAATGCATGAAACTACTCTAAAACAAAATAAAAATGGCTTGTGAAACTAGCCAAGATGCCCTGGCATCACAACACCAAACTTAAATCTTGCTTGTCCTCAAGCAGGTGATAGAACATGAAAATACAAAAGATACAAGTCCTTATTCATAAAATCCAAGTCCTTGGTTCATAGAATTTCATGCATGGCAACTTAGGTTCATGTTCATGCTGGTTGCTAGGCTCTCATATGCTCTTGAACTCTCACTCTATTGCCTTCTATGATACTCTTATTCTTGATCCTTAACTTCTCTGTTTTTGTTTTCTTTTCTTATTTAGAGCTTATTGCTTTCTATAGCTAAGTGTTCTGTGTTGAGACAACTCTTTAGGATAGGCTTTCAACCAACACAACCGAACCAGTTGGTTCAAGGTGCTAGGTGTTGAAACACCCCTAAGGACTTAATTACACAAGTCTCTCCTCAGCACGTACACACCACAGGCACATGGTTTGTTATTTTCATTCCTTAGACCTTGGTGTCTAGCACCTCTTTGGGTTGCTAAATGTTTTGTGACAAGGTTGCTCTTGATAGTGGACTATTAGTTGACAATCCCAGGTTAGTTAACCCAAGTTGTCAAGTGATGAAGCACTCCTAAGAACTTACGCATCCAAGCAGATCCTTGCACAAAAACACCATAGACACATGCCTCAAGATCCAAACTATTGGTTCGTAGCTTTATTTGCTCTTTTCTTTCTTTTTCATTCTCTTTTTCTCTTTATAGGATCTTTATTAATTCATTTAAGTCTCATAGAATGCACTTCAAGCTCATAATTCAAGAGATATCTTAGCCCTTTACCTTATTGATGAACCAACTTAGCTAACAAATACCATCACAACACTAGGACTTTATTCTGCACATTGGATTTCACTCTTGTCTTTCACAGCAAATTCTCATAAACTCATTTATTGAGCTCAAGGACACAACATACAATTCAAGCAGGATGACAATGAAGTAGGCACTTAGACTAGCAGCCCCGAAATGTTAAGAGAAACAAGCAGGATATGAATGTTCATGAGAACAGGATTAAATCTTACTTCCAATTTAAGCACTACAAATCAAAGACAGTTAAGTATAGTACAACCTCTTGTTGTTTTCTTGTTTCTTCCTTGTCATCATCTTCCATAGCTTTTTCATCCTTCTTTGTCTCCTTCGATGATGGTGTATAGTCATTCCAAGAGATTGATTGAATTCCTGTAAAAATGATTGGAAGTTGCTTGTTCCCCAAGCACTTGAAAAATAGTTAGCATGCATGTATGCTTGTGAATTTCTGAACTTAATTTAGTGTGTAAACACCAAACTTAGTTCCTTGCCTAACACAATAGATTGAATACATACAGAAAACCTCATGTGCTTTTATTAAGAAAACAACTATGAACTTGAAAAACAAACTATGAACTATAAATTAAACTATTGTTAAGTAGTTTCCCTAATTGGTTAGAGCTAGTGACTAGTCATGCTGAGGGTTACAATGTGTTCTTTAATGAATTCTTTGGTGGAACACCAAACTTAGAATTACACATTCACCCTTGGATTATTTTGGTGTGGAACACCAAACTTAGCTCCTTGCAATACAGAGAATCTACTTAGCTCTTTTATTGATTTTAACTAGGGAAAGAGAACTACCTTTGGTTGGGTTGCCTCCCAACAAGTGCTCTTTTATTGTCATTAGCTTGAAATTTTGGTCATGAATTTCTTCCTCTTCTCCTAGTTTGTTAAGAGGAATGATCTCCAGTGGAAAAAGGAGCCAGTTGATGTCCCTTGTTGTGAGTGCCGCTTTCTAGCAAGCTTTCTTTTGTGATTGTTTTGAGTGAACTTGCTTGCTGGATCAGGAATTAGATTGTTTGTATGTACTGCCTTCACATCTTTGATTTTGAGACTTGGGTATTGTTGGATAGTTGGAGCATCTTTTTCATCAAGGACTTCTTGGACGGGTGGTTCAATGAACTCACCCTTTATGCAACTCTCTATTTTATTGGAGTAGTGTGGACTCCCTTGATTGACTTCCTCCCTTTCTTCTACATGATGTTGCATTGAACGTTTTGGGAGTGAGTTTGCATGTTCCTTTGTCACCCTTAGTAGTCTCTATGGGTATGGAACTTTGGGTCTATATAATCTTACAACCTCATCCTTCTTCATAGGAATCTAACTTGGTATCGGTGCCTCTTTTTCTTGTTCTTCAGATTCCTCCCTTGGGTTTGCCATGGTAACACTGAGAAAATTTTGGGTAGTGATTTGCTTTGATAGATATCCAACTTGTGCCTCAAGCTTCTTAATGGCAACCCCCCGGTTCTGTATACTAGACCTTACTTCCTCCAAGAAAGTTCTCATGTCTTTAAATTCCTTGCCAAGGTTTGCAAGCATAGCTTCCATCCTGGCCATTCCGTCATCATCACTTGGTGTTGGTTGGTTGGAATCGGGGTGTTGAGAATGGTTTGAGTTTTAAGAGTGGTATGAGCTTTGTGGGTGATAAAATGAGTGTTGTGGACTGTAAAAAGAATTTTGTGGTGAAGCATGCTCAATCTAGTTATCTTCCAATTTAATAATTGTCAATACAAAACCAATCCCCGGAAATGGCACCATAAACTAGATTCGCTAAAATTTGCCTCTCAACAAATTTCCTTCCGACAAGTGCACCGATTCGTCGTCAAGTATAATTGTGCATTCTAGTCTTTAAAGTTGGAGTAAACATTTTTGGTTAAACGTTGAGCCAAACGTCCTCTGAAAAATGGTTTCTAGTTTGCTATCATTGATGTTTGACTCAATATTGGAGGGCCAACATTCTGCTACCTATGCGTACGCGTGCTGTGCGCGTCTGCACGCTTGGGTCAAAATGCACATCCACGCGTGCGCGTCATGTACGCGTGCGCACGGATGCTCAAAAGTTAAACATGCGCGTACACACCATAGACGCGAGCGCGCCATTATGCTTTTTCAAAATCAGAATTTCAAATTTAAGATCGCGCACGTTGGCTTCCAAGTTTGAGGTAGCATTTGGGGTCCAACGTTGCCTATCCACGCGTACGCGCCAGCTGCACGTGCGCGTGGATTGTCAGAAATCTCCAACCGCGCGTACACGTGGAGCTCGTGTGCGTGTCACTTCAATTTTCCAGAATCTCCAGAAAGCTCATTTCTTTACCACGTTGGGGGTAACGTTGACACCCTTGTTGCACATCAAGTCTTGGGACACTACTTTGTCCTCTTGTCAACGTTGTCAATTTCATGCCCACTATAGACTATTATATATGGTTGGAAAGTTCTGAATGTCAGCTTTCTAACCCAACTGGAATCACCTCAATTGGTCATCTACAACGCAAGTTATGCTCCTTTAAAGGTGACAGAGTCGTTGGCATCAGTGTGCAACGTTGGAGGCAACGTTGGCACACCAACGTGGTCGAAAATGCTAGATTCTGGAGCTCAAATGCATTGTCCAACCCATACTATTATATAATTTTGGAAAGCTCTGAATGTCTACTTTCCAATGCCATTGGGAGCGCATAGTTTGGAGCTTCAAAGCTCGAGTTATACTCCATCGAAGGTGTAGAGGTCAGCTGGCCTTACTATAGGTTGGCACCATGTTCGTCTACACACTTTCCGAGGCAGTTTTCTCCCTCAACTTTAGTGTCCACCATGTAGTGCCATACATGCTTGGAAAGCTCTGGATTCATACTTTCCAATGCTATTGAAATCACCTCATTTGGAGCTCTGTAGCTCAAGTTATTCTTGTTTGAAGTATACCCCTTCAGGTTGTGAGGAGCAACATTTCCAGCAACGTTGGAGCACCAACTTTGGCTCCAATGTTGTTTCCCTTTGCCTCCTTTCATGGCCATCTTGTTGCCTCTTTGCCTTCCCTTTTCTTAACTTCCTTTTCACCTATCATCAACCAAACAAATACATCAAAGCTTTGCTATAATCACAAGAATTTGCCTCATTCTTAGCACACAAGTAATTATGGCATAAATCTCATAAAAATACACAAAATTAACAATGTTTGATTGACTCAAGACAAGCATGAATTTCCCATCCAAATACTTACTTATTGCCTAAGAAATGCATGAAATTACTCTAAAACAAACTAAAAATGGCTTGTGAAACTAGCCAAGATGCCCTGTCATCAGTTTCCAATGAAGCTCAGTTTCAACTAAATGAAGCGGGACTTAGTTGCGTTTTGCTTCTGAATAGTTTTGGCATTTCACTATCCATTGAAACTCAGAATTTCTGGTCTCTTTAGGTACTTAGAATCCAGATGATATTATTGACTCTCCTAGTTCAGTTCTTTTTTATTCTTGAACACAGCTTTTAGAGTCTTGGCCGTGACCCTAAGCACTTTGCTTTCCAGTATTACCACCGGATGCATAAATGCCACAGACACTTTTCCTTTTGCATCCTCAATCCATTGAGTTCCAGGCAGGCATATGTCCTGTAGGACTTGATCCAGCTTTGGGTTGGCTACCACCCTTCTATTGTAGGATTCAGGGCCATCCTTCTGCAAGGGTAATTTAAATATCTCTCTCACCCTATCCAAATGAAAATAGATGATCTTCCCCTTCACCATAGTGAGAAAAGTATGGAATGTTGTTCCATCTTTATTTTTCTTATCTTTCATCCACAGATTTGCATAAAATTCATAGATCATATGATATCCATCAGTAAACACAGGATTAGTTAAAATCTCCCAGCCTTTCCTTCGAATTTGCTCTTAGATCTCCGGGTATTCTTCTTCTCCTAATTTGAATCTCACCTCAGGGATTACTGCCTTTTTACTCATTATCTTGTGATAATGTTCTTCATGTTGCTTGGTAAGGAATCGAACAGGTTTGAAAATAATTGTTGAGTTATCTTCTTTCTTATTCTTTTGGGGCGGTCTTGCCACTTCTTGGAGTCATGAGTTTCGAATTTTTGATGAGAGAACAGGGCTCCTTCCATACCAATCTTAGAAGATTTGCTCGTCCTCGAGCAAAAGGTAAGAAAGGAAGAAGTAGAAAAGAGAAGTGGGGGAGAAGAAGAGAATAGAATTTGAATGAGAGGTGGTGAGTGAGGGAGAGGTGGCACGGTCATATATATATAGGGAGGGGGAAGGAATTTTCAAAAATACTTTTTAAAGAAAGATAAAGAAGTTTTGAAAAAGATAAGTTCTTAAATTTAAAGATAAGAAAAAGATATGAAAAAGATATAAAAGATATAAAGATAAGCTAAGAAGTATGAAAAAGATTTGAAAGTTTAATAAAAGATATGAACAAGAATTTTTAAAGATAAGACAAGATTTGAAAGAATTTGAAAACAAGTTGAAAAAGATATGAAACTTGAAAAAGATTTGAAAGGATTTGAAAATATTTCAAAATTGAAATTAAATTAAAATTGAAATATTTGAATAATATTTGATTTAAAAATCAAAGAAATTCCAAAATAGAATTGGAAAAAGATGGATTGGATAAAGAAAAGATAAGATTTTGTAAATTACCTCCCATGCTATCTTGCTGGCGTTTAAACGCTCAAAATGGCTGCATTCTGGCGTTTAATGTTGCTCCTCTGCTTGTTGGGTGTTGAACGCCCAGAATGGTACCCATTCTGGCATTCAACGCCATACTACTCATCCTTCTCGGCGTCTGAACACCCAACCAGGTGCTCCTAGCTGGCGTTTAACGCCAGGCTTGTGCTCCCCTTCAGGCGTTAAACACATTGCCAGGGCTCCCTGGCTGGCATTTAACGCCAAGCTTTCTGTCTCCATGAGTGTGTGAACACCCAATGCCACCCATGTCTAGCATTTAACGCCAGGAAGATCGCTCCTCCAGAGTATTCTGTTTGCTGTTCTGCATCATTCTATCTCTATTTAAACACTGTTCATGATCACTAACATTAAAATCAACCTAATTAAAACATAATAAAAAACTAATTAAACCCAAAATAATAAAAATAAAATAAAATAATAATATACAATTAATCGTTGGGTTGCCTCCCAACAAGCACTTCTTTAATGTCTTTAGCTGGACTTCACTGTACTTAACTCAGTAACAGTGTTGAGCCTTCTGGCTCTATATCTCCTTCAAGATAATGCTTAATCCTATGTCCATTGACAGTGAACCTATTTTCTTTACCATGAAGTTCCATGTGCCCAAATGGTGATACACTCGTAATCACATAGGGTCCCTTCCAACGAATTTGAGTTGTTTCCCAGGGAATAATTTGAGTCTTGAGTTGAAAAGCAGGACCTTCTATCCTGGTTCAAAGACTCAGGAAGATATTTTCTTATCATGCCACCTTTTTAATTTTTCCTAATAGATCTTTGTATTTTTAAATGTAGCTAATCTGTATTCATCCAACTCATTTAGTTGGAGCAGCCATTTCTCTCCTGCTACTTTAGCATCAAGGTTGAGGAATCTAGTAGCCCAATAGGCTTTATGTTCTAGTTTCATTGGCAAATGACAGAATTTCCCATACACCAGCTGGTATGGTGAGGTTCTTATAGGAGTTTTGAAAGCTGTTCTGTATGCCCACAGAGCATCATCAAGCTTTCTAGCCTAATCCTTTCTATTGGCTCTTACTATCCTTTCTAGGATCCTTTTTAGTTTTCTATTTGATACTTTAGCTTGCCTATTTGTTTGGGGGTGATATGGCATTGCCACTTTATGTCGAACTCCGTAATGGCTTAGGAGAGAATCAAGCTGTCTATTACAGAAATGTGTACCTCCATCACTAGTCAGTGTCCTAGGGGCATCAAATCTACTGAAGATGTTCTTTTGGAGGAACTTCATCACTACTCTAGTGTCATTAGTGGGTGAAGCTATTGCTTCAACCCATTTAGACATGTAATCTATTGCTACAAGGATGTAGGTGTTTGAGTATGAAGGTGGGAAGGATCCCATGAAATCTATACCCCAACGTCAAATAACTCAATTTCTAGGATTCCTTGCTAAGGCATGCCATAACCATGAGGGAGATTGGCAGTTCTTTGGCAACTATCACAGTCACGGACAAAGTCTCTTGAGTCCTTATAGAGGGTAGGCTAGTAGAAGCCACATTGGAGAACCTTAATGGCTATCCACTCACCTCCGAAGTGTCCTCCATAGTTCGAGCATATGGGAATGCCATAGGATTTTTTGTGCCTCTTCTTCAAACACACAAAGTCGGATTATTCCATCCGAACATGTCTTAAAGAGATATGGCTCATCCCACAAGTAATACTTTGCATCATGCATGAGTTTCCAGGCTTGCTACCTGTTAAACTCTTTGGGAATGAACCTTATAGCCTTGTAATTTGCAATGTCTGCAAACCAAGGTACTGTCCGGATGGAATAGAGTTGCTCATCTGGGAAGGTTTCGAATATATCAGTGGGGGAAGGAGAATTCTCTGCCACTGGCTCAATCCAGAACAAGTGGTTAGCCACTTGATTTTCTGTTCCTTTTCTGTCTCTAATTTCTATATCAAACCCTTGCAGGAGTAATAACCATCTTATAAGTCTAAGGCTTAGAATCTTGATTAGTGAGTAGATAGTTTAGAGCAGCATGGTCAGTATAGATAATGACCTTAGATCCTACTAGGTAGGATCTGAACTTGTCAATGGCATGAACCACTGCAAGTAACTCCTTTTCTGTAGTAGTATAGTTTTTCTGTGCCAATGGCATGGTCACTAGCACAACACATTAGTTCAAACGCATGCAGACATTCTTAGTCAAAGACAAATGGAACATCAGTGGCCAAGAGATTGCACAGGGGTTTCGCAATTTTCAAAAGTCTTTTATGAACCTCCTGTAAAATCCTACATGTCCTAGGAAATTTCTGATTGTCTTGACATTAGTGGGTGGTGGCACTTGTTCAATCTCTTTCACTTTAGCTTGATATACTTCTATTCCTATGTTTGAGATCCGATGCCCAAGAACAATGCTTTCAGTCACCATGAAGTGACATTTCTCCTAGATTAGAACTAGGTTTGTCTCTTAGCATATTTTCAGAACTAGGGTCAGATGATCAAGGCAGGAGTCAAATGAGTCTCCAAAAACATAGAAGTCATCCATGAATACTTCAAGGAACTTTTCTACCATATCAGAGAAGATGGATAACATACATCTCTAAAAGGTGGCTATTGCGTTGCATAGGCCAAATGGCATTCGCCTGTAGGCAAACACGCCAGATAGGCATGTGAATGCTATCTTCTCTTGATCATGTGGATCCATTACTATTTGATTGTACCCAGAATATCCATCCAGGAAACAATAAAAAGCATGCCTTGCTAGTCTCTCTAGCATTTGGTCAATAAATGGTAAAGAAAAATGATCCTTTCTGGTGGCGTCATTGAGTCTTCTATAGTCAATGCACACACACCACCCTGTGACCGTCCTTGTAGGAATCAGTTCATTCTTTTCATTATAAACCACTGTCATGCCTCCCTTCTTGGGAACAACTTGGATAGGGCTCACTTAGGGGCTATCAGAAATGGGATAAAAAATCCTAGCCTCTAAAAGTTTAGTGGCTTCCTTCTGCACTACTTCCTTTATGGCTGGATTAAGTCGCCTTTGTGGTTGTACCACTGATTTAGCATCATCCTCCAGCAGGATTTTATGCATGCATCGGGTCGGGCTAATGCCCTTAAGGTCACTTATAGCCCACCCAAGGGCGGTCTTGTGTGTTTTGAGCACTTGAATTAGTGTTTCTTCCTGTGGCTCTAAGGTAGAGCTTATGATTACGGGATGAGTGTCCCCATCTCCTAGAAATGTATATTTCAGGGAGGATGGTAATGGCTTGAGCTCAAGTTTTGAAGGTTTTTCCTTTCACTCAGGGGTATTTTCCAAAGGTTCCTCTAAATCAGGCTAGGCATCTATAAGGATGTCATCCAACCCTTCCTTGAGACGTTCGGCCATATTTGCTTCTTCTACCAGGGAATCAATGAGGTCAATGCTCATGCATTCCTCTGGGGTGTCTGGATGCTGCATAGCTTTGACAGCATTCAGTACGAACTTTTCCTCAATGACTATTAAGGTTACTTCCCCTTTTTCAACATCAATGAGGGTCTGTCCTGTAACTAAGAAGGGTCTCCCTAGGATAAGGGATGCACTCTTGTGCCCTTCCATGTCTAATACCACAAAGTCAGTGGGAAAAGCAAAGGGTCCAACCCTGACGATCATGTCTTCAATCACTCTTGATGGTATCTTAATGGAACCATCAGCACGTTGAAGGCATATGCGGGTTGGTTTGACTTCATCAGTCAGGCAAAGCTTCTTTATTAATGAAGCAGGTATTAGGTTGATGCTTGTTCCAAGGTCATATAGAGCTGTCTGACAAGCATCACCCAGAATGCATAGTATCATAAAGCTTCCAGGATCCTTAAGTTTCTGTAGTAAGCTGTTTTGAATGATTGCACTACACTCTTCAGTGAGGAGGACTATTTCTGTCTCTCTCCAATCCTTTTTATGACACAAAACTTCTTTTATGAACTTAGCATAAGAAGGTATCTATTCAAGACCCTCTGCAAAAGAAATCTTGATCTCTAATGTTCTAAGATAATCCACAAAGCGGGCAAAATGTTTATCTTTTTCCCTTGACAAATTTTTTGAGGAAATGGCATCTTAGCCTTATACTCATCAATGTTAGTTGATGAAGGCCGAGTGCCGTGTGTATTAGAAGGGGGGGTTACTAGCTTGTTTAGGAGGGTTGTTATCAGTATGTGACTGGCCTCCCTTGCTTGGGCGTTCAACGCCCAAATTGCTGCCCCCTTCCTGGCGTTCAACACCAGGAATACTATTCCCTTTTGGGTGTTCAACACCCTTGTTGGTGTCCTAAATTGGGCGTAAAACCCCAGGGGTGGATACCCCTTCTTGGCATTGAATGCCAATGGCATTCCTCTTTGGGCATTCAATGCCTTCAGAGACATCCTGGACATCGGTCTGGTATTCCTCTGTTGGCTTTTCTTTCTTGTTGTACTGAGGGTGGGTGTTTAAGGATTTCCCACTCCTCAGTTGGATAGCCTGGCATTCCTCTATTATCTGCTTAGATTACTGCTACCTTGTTTAACTCAGTTGGGCTTCTACATTTCTGTTAGAAGCCTGAGTTTCTTTTAAAGCCTCTTGCAATCCCAGTATTTGCTGGGAAAGGGCGTGTAGTTACTGAGTCAATAGGCTATCCTGTTCTGGAGGGTTAGGTTCAGTAGATATTGCCTTAACTTTTCCTTTCATTGAAGTCTCAGTAGATGAGTACAGATGTTGATTAGTGGCAACTGTCTCAATAAGCTCTTGAGCTTCTTCAAAGGTCATTCTCATGTGTATGGAACCAACAGCATAGTGGTCCAAAGACAATCTAGCCATGTCTAAAAGTCCATAGTAGAAGATGTCTAACTGTATCCATTCTGAAAATATTTTAGTGGGACATTTCCTTAGGATCCTCTTATACCTTCCCCAAGCATCATAAAGAGATTCATTATCTCCTTGTTTGAAGCCTTGGATATCCAGTCTCAGATGGGTCATCTTTCTTGGAGGAAAGTATTGATTTAAAAACTTGTCTACTAACTGTTTCCAAGTTTTCAAGCTAGATCTGGGCTGGTTATCTAACCACCTTTTTGCTTGGTCCTTTACAGCAAAAGAAAATAGTAATAGTCTGTAGACATCTTGGTCTACTCCTTTATGGTGTACAGTGTCAGCAATCTTTAGAAAATCTGCCAGAAATTTAGTGGGCTCTTTCTGTGGAAGTCTAGAGTACTGGTAGCTTTGCTACACTATAGTAATGAGTTGAGAGTTTAGTTCAAAACTACTTGTTCTGATGTGAGGTATGCTAATACTTCTTCGATAGAAGTCAGCAGCGGAGTTTGTATAGGACCCCAGAGTTCTTCTAAACTCTTCATTCCCATTTGGGTTCATGATGAAGAAAAGGAGAAGAAGAGAAAGAAGAATGAAAATAGAAGAAGTAGAAGAAGGATTCAAAAAAATAAATAATAATTAAAATATTTTTGTTTTTATTTTATTTATTTATGTAATTCGAAGATAAAGTTAAATTAATTAAAAGGAATTAAAAATTAGTTAATGAATTTTGAAAATAGAAGAGAGAGAAGAAGAAGAGAATTTTCGAAATTTAGAAGAGATAGAATTAGTTAGGAAGTTTTGAGAAAGAAGAGGGAGAAAATGAGTAATTAATTAAGAAAGATTTGAAAATAAGATAAGATAGAGGATTAGAAAAGATTTAAATTTAAAAATTTGAAATTAGAAAAGATAGGATAAGAGACTAAAAAGATTTGAATAAGATTTGAAATAGAATAGATTTGAAATTTGATTTTGAAAAAGATTTGATTTTAAAGTTTGAAATTTGAAATTTGAAAATTGAATTTTGAATTTTGAAATTAGATAAGATAAAATTTTTGAATTTTTGAAGATAAAAAGATAAGATAAGATTTTGAAGAAGATAAGATTTTTGAAAAGATTTGATTTTGAAAAGAGTTGAATTTTGATTTTTGAAAACTAAGATAAGATAAGATAAAAATTTGAAATTGAAATCTGAATTTTTTATGATATTTTCAAAATTTTATTGAGAAGATAAGAAAAGATATTTTTTTATTTTTGAATTTAATGAAGAGAGAGAAAAATAAGTAAAAGACACAAAATTTAAAATTTTTGGATCTAATGATGCTAGTGTGTGAAAATTTGAAGGAAAAACACAAGGGGACACCAAACTTAAAAATTTTAAGATCAAAACAAAAATAAAAACAAGAACACTTTGAAGATCAAGAAGAACACCAAGAACAAAACTCAAAGAATTCAAAGAACACAAGAACATGCAAAAGACACCAAACTTAAAATTTTTGAAAACCAAACACAAAAATTTTTGAAAATTAAAGAAAACACACAAGAAGACACCAAACTTAAAGATTGACACGAGATTTGAACAAAAGAAAATATTTTTGAAAATTTTTGGAAAAAAAAAGACTCAAAATTCAAAAATTGCAATAAGAACAAAAACAAAAGACTCAAACAAAAAATAAAGATTAAAGGAAAGAAATAAGTTTTTTGAAGAAGTTTTAAGATTTTTGGAAAGGAAAACAAGAAATATGTAAGACTCAAACCAAGAACAAAGATTAAACAAAGAAAAGAAAAATATTTTTGAAAAAGGTTTTTAAATTTTGTTTATTTTTTTTAAAAAAGAAAAATGAAATAAAGTAAAAGACTCTAACAAAATTAAAGATAATACCTGATCTAGGGAACAAGATAATCTGTCAGTTGTCCCAACTCAAACAATCCCCGGTAACAGCGCCAAAAACTTGGTGCACGAATCCCCACTCTTTGTACAACTGAACCAGCAAGTGTACTGGGTCAACTAAGTAATACTTGAGCTAGTCAGGGTCGATCTCACGAGGGTTGTGATTTGAAGCAAGCTATGGTTATCTTGTAGGTCTTAGTCAGGCAGATAGAAGAGTTATTGATTTAAAAGATGGAATTATAAGGTTTGAGTATAAGGAATAAAGAAAAAGGGTAATCAGAACTCAGAAGCCGTGTAAACTATGAAAAGAAAATGGTTAAGGCTTGGAGTTGCTTTGTCCTTCTGGATTAAGTCTGGTCTTACTGTCTTCTTCAATTGTGAGTGATTTCTTCAATGAGTGACCAACGCCTTTGTTGAGAGGTAGTCAATGCTCCTCCAGATCTGAACACCAGGGTTAGTGCGCATCCAGTCTGATTTAGGGTGAAGCTCCTACAGTCCATTCTACTTAATGATCTTACTCAATCTTTTAGTTTCTTGTTAGTCAAGTCATCAATTTTAAAAATCAAATCTTTTTCAACCATATCTTTTCAATCATATCTTTTTAAAATCAAATTTTTTTCAATCATATCTTTTTAAAATCAAATTTTTTTCTCAATCATATCTCTTTTAAATTGATTTCAAACTTTTTTTCTAACTTCGTATCTTTTTAAAATTATTTTCAAATCTTTTTCAACTAATCACTATTTCTTATTTTTTTCAAAACCACTTTTCCACTCCCAATTTTCAAAAATTACTAACCACTTTTTAAAAAATCTTTTTAATTTTTGAAAACTCTCTCTCATCTCTTTCTATTTAATCACTAACACTTATCCTCCTTTAATAATTCAGACCCCCTTGATAAACCACTATTTTATGATTTATATTGTGTATAATTATGTGGTTTTATCATGATCCTTACCCACTTATTCATTAATTTAGCATGCATTTATATTTCCTTCCTGGATTTATTACATGATTGAAAACTGCTTCCTAAAGACTTTTTTATTATGCATTTTAGTTCTCCTTTATCCCATTGGATGCCGTGATCTGTGTGTTAAGTGTTTCAGGCTTTATAGGGCATGGATGAGTTGGAGATTGGAAGGGAAGCTAGCAAAAATCGAAGGAACACAAGAAATTGAGGAGACAACCAGCGAGAAGTGACGCGGCCGCATGGCTCATGCGTTCGCACGAAAGAGGAAAAATTACAATGACGCAGCCGCATGGCTCACGCGACCGCGCGGAAAGGGAAAGCACAAGTGACGCGGAGGCGTGGACGACGCGAACGCGTGGCACGGAAAAACACGAATGACGCGTCCGCATGGACGACGCGACCGCGTGACATGTGCGATCTGCATAATCTGCAGATTTCGCTGAGGGCGATTTTGGGCCCTATTTTGACCCAGTTCTCGGCCAAGAACAGCAGACTAGAGCCAGAGAACATGCAGAAACGAAAAATAACATTCATTCTACACAGTTTTAGGTTTTTCAGATCTAGTTTTACTCCTCCTCTAGGTTTTCTCTCTACACAATTGATACTTTTAGGATATTATTTTTCTACTACTTTGGCATTGGGATATTGAGAAGAGTTATTTCCTCATCAAGACTTCGTCATTCTAGTTTGTTCTCTTAACTTGGTTTATTTCTTCCTTGTTCCTTGCCTTGTTCAATTTTGTCATTGGAATACTTTTATGATTATTTAAGACAAGAATTATTTCTTTCATTTTAATCCATTTTTCTTTCCAATAATCATGTCTTCTTTTGATTCCCTTTCATATGTTATGGATTTATTATTTACAATGAGCGAGTAGTTCCCTAACTTGATGGGGAGTTGATTGAAAAGAACCAATTGAGTTGGAAGGCTTAAGAGAAAGATTGTAATTGGGTTTACAGTTAGATTGCCTTCTAGTCACTAACATCAATCTCTTTTAATTAAGTGGGTTGCAACTTGTGAACAGACGTAGCATTCCAACTTGTTTGACTTTCCTTTGCCTAGTAAAGGATAACCAAACAGAATAACTTTTAATTATCAATTAATCTTGAGAGCATTCCAACTATAATAAGGACTCCAACTAATCAACTCCCAGTCAAGGCTTTTATTTACATTGTTCAAATTCATCAATTTAATTTCCTGTCATTCAACTCAAACCTTTTTGAAAACATCTGATTAATAAAACAACACACCTTTCTGCAACTCGTTGGGAGACGACCTGGGATTCATACTCCCAGTATTTAAAATTTAAATTTCTGTGACATATTTCTAAATTGATAAGTGGATTTCCGGTGAGTTAAGAACTATACTAGCAACGAACACATTTTCATAATTTTTAATTCACCAAATTCCACAACATCAATTTTTGGCGCCATTGCCGGGGAGTTGCAACAGTGTGTTAATTTATTGATTGGTATTTATTTCTATTGCAATTTTTTTTCTTTTCATTCTATCACTATGAATTGCACGTTTCTTTCGTTAAATGACGCGTTCGCTTCCTGATCCAAGCTTGCCAGCATTTGATCCTGAAATTGAAAGAACTCTTTTGCATATACGGCGAGCTAGGCGTAAGCGACTCCTCTTTGAGGACGAACCTGAACCGTCATTTAAGGAAGAAATAACCCCCCTTTCTACTGATCCAGTTCATTTACGTGCAGGTGACATGGCAGCACCCAGAAGAGTCACCATTCAGGAGGAAGGAGCCCCTGATTTTACGCTCCAACCATTCCAGGCGCACCACCCAGCAGTACCTGTAGATTTTGAAATAAAATCCTCACTACTCAACTTAATGCCCAAATTTCATGGCTTACTTGCTCAAGAGCCTATCAAGCATCTCAGGGATTTCCAGACCGCTTGCTCTACTATTAAGCGTGATGGAGCTGATGAAATCTCTATTCTACTAAAAGCCTTCCCGTTTTCTCTGGAAGGAAAGGCAAGAGAGTGGTACTACACTCAGCCCAGAGAAACTATTTCCAACTGGGATACACTTAGGAGCGAACTTCTGGATAAATTTTTTCCAGCTGAAATTGCTGATAAGCTAAGGAAGGACATGTCTATGATCGTTTAGGATGAATATGAGACCCTCTGTGAATACTTGGAACGCTTCAATACACTTCGAAATGCATGTCCCCATCATATGATTGACAAGATAGTCTTACTCGGTTACTTTACACAGGGTCTGAGACCTCAAGATAGGACCACACTGGAAGGTGCTTGCAATGATTCTATAAAAAAGCACAAGACTACGGACGAAGCATGGCAATTGATCAGAGACTTAGCTGATTCTACTTGGAATCATAGGCAGAGACAAGGTCGGTCAAGAGCTATTGCAGAGGTATCCACTAATACAGAGACTACCGCTATAGCCCAGAATCTATGTGAAATTACTAACTTGCTGAAGCAGATACAACTGAATCAATAACAATCTCAGCAAGTTCAGCCTTCTCCATCACAGCACAGCCAGCAGTTAGTCCCACAAAGAGTGTGCAGCATCTGTGCAGATTATAGTCACTATACCGATGAGTGTCCGCAGCTCCAACCAGAAGACAATACTGTAGCAGCCACTCACAACTTTTATGACCGCCCCAATCAAGGGTACAATCAAGGTGGCAATTATAACCAAGGATGGTAGGATAATTCCAACCAAGGCTGGAGAGACAATTCTAACCTGGGTTGGAGGGACAATTCTAACAGAGGAGGCAGAGATAATAATGGAAATCAGAGGTGGAATAACAACAACAACAGGCAGCAGAATCAACCTTACAGAGCACCTCATTTAAGATAACCTCAAGCCCCTCAGCAAACCTCTCAAACCACTAGCATCTTTTCACCCCCTAATGTTGACTTAGTACAAGCCATTGATCAGAGATATCAGGCTATGGAAGAAAATACTAAAGCAACTCTGAATACTTTCGCTTCTACTTTACAAACTCTTGTCTCACAAATGGGTTCAACGCAAAATTCCAGTAACCAGTCCTCAAGCTCTGGTGGACTCCCCTCTCAACCATTCCCCAACCCAAAGGGTGGTATTAATGCCATCACCCTAAGGTCTGGAACTGATGAGCGGATATTTTATACGCTTTTTGGGGGTAATTTCATGTAGATTTTAGCATGTTTTAATTGGTTTTTAGTAGAATATTATTAGTTTTTAGGCAAAAATCATATTTCTGGACTTTACTATGAGTTTGTGTGTTTTTCTGTGATTTCAGGTATTTTCTGGCTGAAATTGAGGGAGCTGAGCAAAACTCTGAGTTAGGCTGAAAAAGGACTGCTGATGCTGTTGGATCCTGACCTCCCTGCACTCGAAATGAATTTTCTGGAGCTACAGGAGTCCAATTGGCGCGCTCTCAACGGCGTTGGAAAGTGGACATCCAGGGCTTTCCAGCAATATATAATAGTCCATACTTTGCGCGAAGATAGATGACGTAACTTGGCGTTGAACGCCAAGTACATGCTGCTGTCTGGAGTTAAACGCCAGAAATACGTCATGATCCGGAGTTGAACGCCCAAAACACGTTATAACTTGGAGTTCAACTCCAAGAAAGGCCTCAATTCGTGGATAGCTTTAGTCCCAGCCCCAGCACACACCAAGTGGGCCCCAGAAGTGGATTTCTGCACCAATTATCTTAGTTTACTCATATTTTGCAAACCTAGGTTACTAGTTTACTATTTAAACAACTTTTAGAGAATTATTTTGTACCTCATGACATTTTTAGATCTGAATTATATACACTTTGACGGCATGAGTCTCTAAACTCCATTGTTGGGGGTGAGGAGCTCTGCAGCGTCTCGATGAATTAATGCAATTGTTTATATTTCACTCAAACGTGTGTATGGTCCGATCTAAGATGTTTATTCGTGCTTAATTATGAAGGAGGTGATGATCCGTGACACTCATCACCTCCCTCAATCCATGAACGTGTGCCTGACAAACACCTCCGTTCTACATCAGACTGAATGAGCTTCTCTTAGATTCCTTAATCAGAATCTCCGCGGTATAAGCTAGAATTGATGGCGGCCACTCTTGAGAATCCGGAAGGTCTAAACCTTGTCTGTGGTATTCCGAGTAGGATTCAAGGATTGAATGGCTGTGACGCGCTTCAAACTTGCGATTGCTGGGCGTGATGACAAACGCAAAAGGATCAATGTATCCTATTCCAACATGATCGAGAACCAACAGCTGATTAGCCGTGCTGTGACAGAGCACCTGGACCGTTTTCACTGATAGGATGGGAGGTAGCCACTGACAATGGTGACACCCTACATACAGCTTGCCGTAGACGTGCTTTACAAACAATTGAGTTGAATATTACATTGCAGAAATTCAGAGGACAAAGCATCTCCAAAACTCCAACATATTTCTCATTACTGCACAACAAGTAACAATTTTATTCTCTTTTATTTTTCCAATCTAATAATTCCAACTGATAATTTTAATTAATATCCTAACTAAGAATAATAAAATAAACATAGCTTGCTTCAAACCAATAATCTCCGTGGGATCGACCCTTACTCACGTAAGGTATTACTTGGACGACCCAGTGCACTTGCTGGTTAGTTGTGCGAAGCTATGTTAAATAGTTCATTAATATTGGCCACACAATTTCGTGCACCAGGAACCACACTGCAGGAGAGAAGTCAGGAGGGGCCAAGCCCACCAGAACACACCTCAGCTGAAGAGGTTGTGGAATTAGAAGATGTTGAAGAGGAAAAGGACATACAGGACATAGCTGAGAGAGAAGAAGCTCAATCACAGGAGAGAGCACCAAAAGGCGCAGACACTACAGAAAACACCACTCCCATTCCATTTCCACAACTTGCAAGGAAGCCCAGGAAGCAGTTGGAACCTGACCCCAAGATGGTAGAAATCTTCAAAAAGGTTGAGGTAACTGTTCCCCTTTTTGATGTCATTCAACAGGTATCTAAATATGCAAAGTTTCTAAAAGATCTATGTATACATAAGGACAAAATTAATGAATTAGAAACTATTCCTTTAGGAAGTTCCATATCTGCTTTAATGGGAAGTTTACCTGAAAAATGCAGTGACCCAGGTCCTTGTATAGTTAGTTGCACTATTGGTGGTGTAGTAATTTATGATTGCATGTGTGATTTGGGAGCATGTATTAGTATTATGCCTTTATCTGTATATGATGTTTTAAGGCTCCCTCCCTTAAAAAGGTTGGTAGCTCGTTTTGTGTTGGCAGATAAAAGCATTATTACAGTAGCTGGAGTTGCTGAAGATGTTTTAGTAAACATTAAAGGGCTCACATTTCCCACTGATTTCTATATCTTGGAGATGCCCAATAATGACTCGGATAAGCCATCACCAATCCTACTTGGCAGACCATTCCTGAAGACATCAAGATTCAAGTTAGATGCTTTTTCAGGAACATATTCTTTTGAAGTAGATGGCCGAATAGTAATCTTCAATTTGAATGGAGTCACAAACAACCCTCCAGAAGATCATTCCATCTTCCAGTGTGATGTCATAGATGAAGCTGTAGCTGAAATTCACCAGGAAGAGTTGGAAGAAAAGTACGCAGAACAAAGTCCAAGTGTGAGGGCTCTATTAATTAACAATAAGGACATTTCTGAACTTTCACAAGCTCCAGACAATCCAGAGCCTGCCCATGACCAGAAGATTGAGTTGAAACCTCTCCCTCCACATCTCAAATATGCTTATCTTGAAGAAGGGCAGAAGTTTCCAGTTATCATTGCACAGGATCTCACTCCTGAATAAGAAGAGCAGCTACTTAATGTGCTAAGGAATCACAAGAAAGCAATTGAGTGGAGTTTGGCAGACATCGTAGGCATCAACCCTCAAGTATGTGAGCACAGAATATTTTTAGAGGAAGGAGCAAGACCTGTCCGCCAACCCCAGAGAAGAATAAATCCCACTATTTTGGAAGTTGTCAAAAAAGAAGTGACCAGACTATTGGAAGCAGGTATCATTTATCCCATTTCAGACAGTGAATGGGTTAGCCCAGTACAAGTGGTGCCCAAGAAGTCTGGAGTCACTACAGTGAAGAACGAGCATGGAGAGCTCATAGTGACCAGAGTACAGAACGCTTGGAGAGTCTGCATTGATTACAGGCATCTCAACCAAGCTACTCGCAAGGATCACTACCCTCTTCCATTCATTGATCAAATGCTGGATCGCCTGTCAGGTAAATCACATTATTGCTTTTTAGATGGTTACACAGGTTATTTCCAGATTCATATAGCTCCTGAGGATCAGGAAAAGACTACTTTTACATGTCCTTTTGGGACTTATGCTTACAAGAGAATGCCCTTTGGCTTGTGCAATGCACCATCTACTTTTCAGAGGTGCATGATGAGTCTTTTTTCTGATCTCATTGAGGACTGTATGGAAGTTTTTATGGATGATTTTAGTGTTTATGGTGATTCTTTTAGCCTTTGCTTAGATGGATTATCTAGAGTATTAGATAGATGTGTCAATACAAACCTTGTATTAAATTTTGAAAAATGCCATTTAATGGTTAAACAAGGGATTGTATTAGGACATGTTGTATCTAATATTGGTATTTTTGTAGACCCAGCAAAGGTGAATGTTATTTCCAGTTTACCTTACCCCTCCTCTGTGAGGGAAGTCCGTTCATTCCTTGGCCATGCAGGTTTTTACAGGAGATTTATTAAGGACTTTAGTAAGGTAGTACTTCCTCTATCCAGATTGCTGCAGAAGGATATTGAGTTCGAGTTCAGTGAGAATTGTAAGCAAGCGTTCGATAAGCTGAAGACCAACCTGACTCAAGCTCCCATTGTGAAAGGACCAAACTGGAGCCAGCCCTTTGAAATCATGTGCGATGCTTCCAACCATGCAGTAGGAGCAGCACTGGCTCAGCGTGAAGGTAAGGATCCTTTTGTTATTGCTTATGCGTCTAAAACTTTAGACGCTGCCCAGTCCAATTATACTACTACTGAGAAAGACCTTCTTGCTATTGTTTTTGCTCTGGATAAATTCTGAGCTTATCTACTTGGTACTAGAGTAGTAGTGTATTCGGACCATGCAACTTTGAAGTATCTATTAGTGAAAAAGGAGTCCAAACCAAGGCTCATACGTTGGATATTGCTTTTACAAGAATTTGATTTAGAAATAAAGGATAGGAGTGGTAATCAGAATCTAGTGGCAGACCACTTGAGTCGCCTTGAGCACATTAAGGATGATTCTACTCCTATAAATGATAATTTTCCATTTGATAACCTACAAGCAGTATCTGAGGTAGTACCTTGGTATGCACCTGTAGCTAATTATCTAGTTAGCCGCACATTTCCCCCACATTTTTCTAAGCATCAAAGGGACAAGCTGAAAAGCGAGTCTAAATGTTATATATGGAATGACCCATATTTGTGGAGATGTGGTGCTGATCAGGTAATTAGACGTTGTGTACCTCAATCAGAATTCCAGTCCATTTTGGAGGCCTGTCACTCATCTGAGAGTGGAGGACATTTTGGCCCTCAAAGAACGGTTAGAAAGATCTTAGACTGTGGATTCTGGTGGCCTACTCTTTTTTGAGATGCCGCTGAGTTTTGTAGATCTTGTCTTCCATACCAAAAGTTTGGTAATATATCCAGGAGGGATGAGATGCCCCAACAATTTATGCTTTTTTGTGAAATTTTTGATGTTTGGGGCATTGACTTCATGGGTCCGTTCCCAAATTCTAATGGTCAATTTTATATATTATTAGCTGTGGATTATGTTTCCAAGTGGGTGGAAGCAATTCCCACCCGCACTGATGATGCTAACACTGTTGTTTCCTTTGTGAGAAACCATATTATTTGCCGCTTTGGATCACCACGAGTAATCATGAGCGATCAAGGCACCCATTTCTGTAACAGGAGACTAACAGGATTGATGAAGAAGCATAGGATAATTCATAAGGTCGCAACAGCATACCATCCTCAGACCAATGGACAAGGCGAGATGTCGAACAGAGAGATAAAGCGTATCTTGCAGAAGATAGTCAAACCTCACAGAAAAGACTGGAGCACCAGACTACAAGATGCACTATGGGCATACAGGACAGCATACAAAACACCCATTGGAATGACCCCTTTCCGCTTAGTTTATGGAAAAGCTTGTCGTCTCCCAGTTGAAGTAGAGCACAGAGCCTTTTGGGCAGTCAAGGAGTGCAACATGGGAATTGAGCAAGCTGGAGCTGAAAGGAAGTTGCAACTGCAAGAACTGGAGAGCCTTCGTTTAGAAGCTTATGAGAACTTAAGAATATACAAGGAAAAGATGAAGGCTGTACATGATCAGCACATTAGGAGGAAAGAGTTCCAACCTGGGGATTTAGTCCTCCTTTACAAGTCTCGACTAAGACTCTGGCCAGGCAAGTTGAGATCGAAATGGGAAGGTCCATACAGAGTAGAGAAGGCCGAGCCATACGGAGTTTATCACTGATGAGCGGATAATTTATACGCTTTTTGGCATTGTTTTTAGGTAGTTTTTAGTAAGTTCAAGCTACTTTTAGGGATGTTTTCATTAGTTTTTATGTTAAATTCACATTTCTGGACTTTACTATGTGTTTGTGTGTTTTTCTGTGATTTCAGGTAATTCCTGGCTGAAATTGAGGGACTTGAGCAAAACTCTGAAAAAGGCTGACAAAAGGACTGCTGATGCTGTTGGAATCTGACTTCCCTGCACTCGAAATGAATTTTCTGGAGCTACAGAACTCCAATTGGCGCGCTCTCAACGGAGTTGGAAAGTAGACATCCAGAGCTTTCCAGCAATATATAATAGTCCATACTTTATTCGAAAATTGACTACGTAACTTGGCGTTGAACGCCAAGTACATGCTGCTGTCTGGAGTTAAACGCCAGAAAAATGTCATGATCCGGAGTTGAACGCCCAAAACACGTTATAACTTGGAGTTCAACTCCAAGAGAAGTCTCAGCTCGTGGATTGATCAAGCTCAGCCCAAGCATACACCAAGTGGGCCCCGGAAGTGGATTTATGCATCAATTACTTACTCATGTAAACCCTATGAGCTAGTTTATTATAAATAGAACATTTAACTATTGTATTAGACATCTTTTGACAGTTTAATCTCTTGACTGTTTAGCCTTTGATTATTCGGTCTCTTGATCACTCAGGGGGCTGGCCATTCGGCCATGCCTGAACCTTTTACTTATGTATTTTCAACGGTGGAGTTTCTGCACACCATAGATTAAGGGTGTGGAGCTCTGCTGTACCTCAAGTTTCAATACAATTATTATTACTTTTCATTCAATTCTCTCTTATTCTTATTCCAAGATATACGTTGCACAACACTTTGATGAATGTGATGATCCGTGACACTCATCATCATTCTCACCTATGAACGCGCGTGATTGACAACCACTTCCGTTCTACCTTAGGCCGGGCGCATATCTCTTAGATTCCCCAACAGAATCTTCGTGGTATAAGCTAGATAGATGGCGGCATTCATGGGGATCCGGAAAGTCTAACCTTGTCTGTGGTATTCCGAGTAGGATCCTGGAAATCCGGAAAGTCTAACCTTGTCTGTGGTATTCCGAGTAGGATTCCAGTATTGAATGACTGTGACGAGCTTCAAACTCCTGAAGGCTGGGCGTTAGTGACAAACGCAAAAGAATTAATGGATTCTATTCCAACCTGATTGAGAACCGACAGATGATTAGCCGTGCTGTGACAGAGCATTTGGACCATTTTCACTGAGAGGATGGGATGTAGCTATCAACCAAGGGTGATGCCTCCAGACGATTAGTCGTGCAGTGACAGCGCATAGGACCATTTTCCCGAGAGGATTGAAAGTAGCCATTGATGATAGTGATGCCCTACATACAGCTTGCCATGGAAAGGAGTAAGAAGGATTGAAGGAAGAGCGAGTAGTAAAGTAGAGTTTCAAGAGGAACATAGCATCTCCATACACCTATCTGAAATTTCCACTATTGATTTACATAAGTATTTCTATCCTTTTTATTTTCTTTTTATTATTAATTTTCGAAACCATAAACCAATTTAATCTGCCTAACTGAGATTTACAAGGTGACCATAGCTTGCTTCATACCAACAATCTCTGTGGGATCGACCCTTACTCACGTAAGGTTTATTACTTGGACGACCCAGTACACTTGCTAGTTAGTTGAACGGAGTTGTGAATTCAACCGGTGCCATAATAATGATTTCATACAAATACAAAGAATATGGATCACAATTTCGTCCACCAAGTTTTTGTCGCCGTTGCCGGGGACTATTTGAATTACAATTACGTGCAACCACAGCACCAAGTTGATCCGGCAACAACACCAAGTTTTTGGCGCCGTTGCCGGGGATTGTTCGAGTATGGACAACTGACGGTTCATCTTGTTGCTCAGATTAGGTAATTTTCTTTTCAAAAAATTTTCAAAAATCTTTCAAAAATATTTTTTTTATTATTTTCGTTTTTTCCAACTTTGTTTTCGAAAAAAATTAATAAAAATCCAAAAAAATCATAAAATCATAAAAATCAAAAATATTTTGTGTTTCTTGTTTGAGTCTTGTGTCATGTTTTAAGTTTGGTGTCAATTGCATGCTTTAAAAATTTTTCTTGCATTTTTCGAAAATTCCATGCATTCATAGTGTTCTTCATGATCTTCAAGTTGTTCTTGACAAGTCTTCTTGTTTGATCTTGATGATTTCTTGTTTTGTGTAGTTTGTTGTTTTTCATATGCATTTTTCGTTTGTTAGAGTCCATGCATTAAAGATTTCTAAGTTTGGTGTCTTGCATGTTTTCTTTGCATTAAAAATTTTTCAAAATTATGTTCTTGATGTTCATCATGATCTTCAAAAGTGTTCTTGGTGTTCATCTTGACATTCATAGTGTTCTTGCATGCATCTTGTGTTTTGATCTAAAATTTTCATGTTTTGGGTCATTTTTGTGTTTTTCTCTCTCATCATAAAAAAAAATTTCAAAAATAAAAAAAATATATCTTTTCCTTTTTTCTCTCCTAATTTTCGAAAATTTGAGTTGACTTAGTCAAAAATTTTAAAAATTAGTTGTTTCTTACAAGTCAAGTCAAATTTTCAATTTTAAAAATCTTATCTTTTCAAAATCTTTCTCAAAAATCATATCTTTTTCATTTTTTATTATTTTCGAAAAACTCCAAAAATATTTTTCAAAATATTTTCAAAATCTTTTTCTTATCTTTTACATCATATTTTCGAAAATTAGCTAACAAGTAATGTGATTGATTCAAAAATTTGAAGTTTGTTACTTTCTTGTTAAGAAAGGTTCAATCTTTAAATTCTAGAATCTTATCTTTTAATTTCTTGTTAGTTAAGTAATTAATTTTAATTTTAAAATTAAATCTTTTTCAACCATATCTTATCTATCTTATCTTTTTATCATATCTTTTTTCAAAATTTTATCTTTTTCAAAATTTTGACTTCAAAATATCTTATCTAACTTCTTATCTTCTTATCTTTTAAAATTTAATTTCAATATCTTTTTCAATCAACTAACTAACTTTTTGTTTGTTTCTTATCTTTTTCAAAACCACCTAACTACTTTTCCCTCTCTAATTTTCGAAAATACCTCTCCCTTTTTCAAAAATTCTTTTTAATTAATTAATTGTTTTAATTTTAATTCTAGCTTATCTTTTAATTTTCGAAATTACTAACCCCTTTTCAAAATTATTTTCGAATTCTCTTCCTTTTCTCTTCTTCTATTTAATTATTTATTTACTAACACTTCTCTTTACCTCTCTTCATCCAAAAATCCGAATCCATCCTTCTTCATTCTTCTCCCCTTTCTTCTTCTACTAACATAAAGGAATCTCTATACTGTGACATAGAGGATTCTTCTTTCTTTTCTTGTTTTCTTTTCTTTCATATGAGCAGGAACAGGAAAAAAGGCACTCTTGTTGAAATTGATCCAGAACCTGAAAGGACTCTGAAGAGGAAATTAAGAGAAGCTAAATTAAATTATTCTAAGGGTAACCTTTCAGAAATTTTCGAACAAGAGAAGGAGATGGCAGCCGAAAATAATAATAATGCAAGGAGAATGCTTGGTGACTTCACAAAGCCAACGTCCAAGTTTGATGGAAGAAGCATCTCCATTCCTGCCATTGGAGCCAATAATTTTGAGCTGAAACCTCAACTAGTTGCCTTAATGCAACAAAACTGCAAGTTTTATGGACTTCCATCTGAAGATCCTTACCAGTTTTTAACTGAGTTCTTGCAGATCTGTGAGATTGTAAAGACGAATGGAGTTGATCCTGAAGTCTACAGACTCATGCTTTTCCCTTTTGCTGTAAGAGACAGAGCTAGAATATGGTTGGATTCACAACCTAAGGATAGCCTGGACTCCTGGGATAAGCTGGTCACTGCCTTCTTGGATAAATTCTTTCCTCCTCAAAAGCTGAGCAAGCTGAGAGTGGATGTTCAAACCTTCAAACAAAAAGATGGTAAATCCCTCTATGAAGCTTGGGAAAGATACAAGCAGTTGACCAAAAGATGTCCATCTGACATGTTTTCAGAATGGACCATATTAGATATATTCTATTATGGTCTATCTGAATTTTCGAAAATGTCATTGGACCATTCTGCAGGTGGATCTATTCACCTAAAGAAAACGCCTGAAGAGGCTCAAGAACTCATTGATATGGTTGCAAACAACCAATTCATGTACACTTCTGAGAGGAATTCCGTGAATAATGAGATACCTCAGAAGAAAGGAGTTCTTGAAATTGATGCTCTGAATGCCATATTGGCTCAGAACAAAGTGTTGACTCAACAGGTCAACATGATCTCTCAAAATCTGAATGGATGGCAACATGCATCCAACAGTAATAGAGAGGCAGCTTCTGAAGAAGCTTATGATCCTGAGAATCCTGCCATGGCAGAGGTTAATTACATGGGTGAACCTTATGGAAACACCTATAACTCATCATGGAGAAATCATCCAAATTTCTCATGGAAAGATTAACAAAAGCCTCAACAAGGCTTTAACAATGGTGGACGCAATAGGCTGAGCAATAGCAAGCCATATCCATCATCTTCTCAGCAACAGACAGAGAATTCTGAACAAACACTTCTAATTTAGCCAACATAGTCTCTGATCTGTCAAATGCCACTTTCAGTTTCATGAGTGAAACAAGATCCTCCATCAGAAATCTGGAGGCACAAGTGGGCCAGCTGAGTAAGAAAGTCATTGAAACTCCTCCCAGTATTCTCCTAAGCAATACAGAAGAGAATCCAAAGGGAGAATGCAAGGCCATTGATATACTCAATATGGCCGAATGCACAAGGGAGGAGGAGGACGAAAATCCTAGTGAGGAAGGCCTCCTGGGACGTCCCTCAAGCAAGAAGGAGTTTCCTATTAAGGATCCAAAGGAATCCGAGGCTCATATAGAGACTGGTGCACGAAATTGCAATAACACTTTTGCAATCCCGCACAACTAACCAGCAAGTGCACTGGGTCGTCCAAGTAATACCTTGCGTGAGCAAGGGTCGATCCCACGGAGATTGTCGGCTTGAAGCAAGCTATGGTTATCTTGTAAATCTTAGTCAGGAGATCAGAAATTATCAGGATTGATTGTGAAAAGCAAAAGAACATGAAATTATTACTTGTTTTGCAGTGATGGAGAATAGGTTGAGGTTTGGAGATGCTCCATCTTCCGAATCTCTGCTTTCTTACTGTCTTCTTCATCAAACACGCAAGTCTCCTTCCATGGCAAGCTCGTATAGGGTTTCACCGTTGTCAATGGCTACCTCCCATCCTCGCAGTGAAAGCTAATGCACGCACTCTGTCACAGTACTGCCAATCACCGGTTTGGTTCCCTCCCCTACCGGAATAGAATCCCTCTTTTGCGTCTGTCACTAACGCCCAGTAGGTTACAGGTTTGAAGCACGTCACAGTCATTCAATCATTGAATCCTACTCAGAATACCACAGACAAGGTTTAGACCTTCCGGATTCTCTTGAATGCTGCCATCAGGTCCTGCCTATACCACGAAGATTCCGATTAAAGAACCCAAGAGATAATCTCATACTAAGAGAAGATGAGTCACGGATCATCACATTCATCCGGATTAAGAACAAGTGTTATCTTAGAATGGAAGCAAGCATGATTGAATAAGAAACAGTAGTAATTGCATTAATCCATCAAGACACAGCAAGCTCCTCACCCCCATGGGGTTTAGAGGCTCATACTATGGAAAGAAACGTGTACAAAATGTTATGGGGTCATAAGGTACGGATACAATGTCAAAAGATCCTATAAGTAGTAAACTAGTGTCCTAAGGTTTACAGAATTGAGTAAATGACAGAAAAATCCACTTCCGGGCCCACTTGGTGTGTGCTTGGGCTGAGCAATGAAGGAATTTCGTGTAGAGACCTTTTCTGGAGTTAAACGCCAGCTTCCATGCCAGTTTGGGCGTTTAACTCCAAATTTTATGCCAGTTCCGGCGTTTAACGCTGGAATTTCTGTAGGTGACTTTGAGCGCCGGTTTGGGCCATCAAATCTTGGGCAAAGTATGGACTATTATATATTGCTGGAAAGCCCAGGATGTCTACTTTCCAATGCCGTTGAGAGCGCGCCAATTGGGCTTCTGTAGCTCCAGAAAATCCACTTCGAGTGCAGGGAGGTCAGAATCCAACAGCATCTGCAGTCCTTTTCAGTCTCTGGATCAGATTTTTGCTCAGGACCCTCAATTCAGCCAGAAAATACCTGAAATCACAGAAAAACACACAAACTCATAGTAAAGTCCAGAAAAGTGAATTTTAATTAAAAACTAATAAAAATATACTAAAAACTAACTAAAATACTAAAAACATACTAAAAACAATGCCAAAAAGCATACAAATTATCCGCTCATCACAACACTAAACTTAAATTGTTGCTTGTCCCCAAGCAACTGAAAATCAAAATAGGATAAAAAGAAGAGAATATACTATAGACTCCAAAATATCAAAGAAACATAACTCCAATTAGATGAGCGGGACTAGTAGCTTTTTGCCTCCGAACAGTTTTGGCATCTCACTCTATCCTTTGAAGTTCAGAATGATTAGCATCTATAAGAACTCAGAACTCAGATAGTGTTATTGATTCTCCTAGTTAAGTATGTTGATTCTTGAACATAGCCAGTGTATGAGTCTTGGCTGTGGCCCAAAGCACTCTGTCTTCTAGTATTACCACCGGATACATACATGCCACAGACACATAATTGGGTGAACCTTCTCAGATTGTGACTCAGCTTTGCTAAAGTCCCCAATTAGAGGTGTCCAGGGTTCTTAAGCACACTCTTGTTGCCTTGGATCACAACTCTTATTCTTTTCTTTTTCTTTTTTTTTTTTTTTTTTTTTTTTTTTTTTTTTTTTTTTTTCGATTTTTTTTTTTTCACTGCTTTTTCTTGCTTCAAGAATCATTTTGATGATTTTTCAGATCCTCAATAACAGTTCTCTTTCTCTTAATTCTTTCAAGAGCCAACAATTTTAACATTCTTAAAACAACAAATTCAAAAGACATATGCACTGTTCAAGCATTCATTCAGAAAACAAAAAGTATTGTCACCACATCAAACTAATTCAACTAGTTTCAGAGATAAATTTCGAAACCCTGTACTTCTTGTTCTTTTGTGATTAAAGCATTTTTCTTTTAAGAGAGGTGATGGATTCATAGGACATTCATAGCTTTAAGGCATAAACTTTATTAATTTTATTAATTAAGAACAAGACTCAAATATAGATATAAGATGAGACTAGAAATAGAAAAACAAGAACAAAAACGCAAAAAAAATAGGCTCCTAATGATAGAGGTGTTCACAGAGTTAGGACTCAACAACCTTGATTTTGAGAAGTGGATGCTCCCTCAGCTTGAGAGGAGAGCTTTTGGCGCTTCATCTCTTGAATTTCACGCCCCTGCTTCTCTTGTTCCTTCAGCAATTTGCAGAGCATGCAGTTCTGATTCTGCTGTTCTTCCTTTGACTTCTTGGTGATTGGGTGTTCAATGGGTATGAACTCATCCACTCCCATCTTCACCCCAGCCTCTTTACAGAGCAAGGAAATCAAGCTTGGATAAGCCAATTTGGCTTCAGTGGAATTCTTATTTGCAATTGTGTAGATCTCACAAGCAATCACATGATGCACCTCCACTTCTTTTCCAAGCATGATGCAATGAATCATCACTGCTCTCTTGATGGTGACCTCAGAACGGTTGCTAGTGGGCAATATGGAACGCCCAATAAAGTCTAGCCAACCTCTTGCAATTGGTTTGAGGTCTCCCCTCTTGAGTTGGTTTGGGACACCCTTAGAATTGGTTATCCACTTAGTTCCAGGGAGGCATATGTCCTCTAGAACTTGATCCAACCCCTTATCTACTCTCACCATCCTCCTATTAAAGGAATCAGGATCATCTTGCAGTTGGGGCAACTTGAAGATTTCTCTTATTTTGTCTAGATGGAAGTATATAACTTTCCCTCTGACCATGGTTCTGTAGGTATGGTAAGCAGTTCCAGTCATTCTCTGTTTATCTGTTAGCCACAGATTTGAGTAGAATTCCTGAACCATGTTCCTTCCAACCTTTGTCTCAGGATTGGTTAGAACTTCCCATCCTCTGTTTCGAATTTGCTCTTGGATCCCCGGATATTCATCTTCTTTCAGATCAAATTTAACTTCCGGGATCACTGACCTCAGACCCATTATTTTATGATAATGGTCTTCATGTTCTTTGGTTAAGAACTTCTCTTCATTCCAAAGATTCTTTGGATTATTCTCTTTCTTGCCTCTTAAATTGGTTTGCTTTCCCTTAGGAGCCATGATATTGATGAACTTTGGCTTAGTGATCACGGAAAAGCACACCAAACTTAGAGGTTTGCTTGTCCTCAAGCAAAAGAGAAGAGAGAAGAGAGGGGGAGGAAAAGAAAATTCGAATGGTGTGGTTGGAAGAGGGGAACAAACGTGTATTATAAGGTGGGGAGGGGAGTTTTCGAAAAAAAAAAAGAGGAATTTGAAAGGAGAGTTGAGAAGATATGAGAAGAAATTGAGAAAAGGGTGAAATTTTAAACAATGTTTGTAATTGATTTGAAATAAATTTGAAAAAAAAAGTTTGATTTTTGAAGATTTGAAAGTGAATGATGAATGATTGAAGTGTGATTTTGTAGAAAAGTATGGGTGAGAAAAGGAAAGTTTGAAAAAATCTGATTTGAAAACAAAATTGTGGTCCCCCCACCAAGCTGGCGTTAAACGCCCAGAATGGCACCCATTCTGGCGTTTAACGCCCATTTGTTGCCCCATTTGGGCGTTTAACGCCCAGCCAGGTACCCTGGCTGGCGTTAAACGCCAGAAATTCTTCCTCACTGGGCGTTTTTCTAAAACGCCCAGGATGCTGCACACCTGGCGTTAAACGCCCAGAATGGTGCCCATTCTGGCATTTAACGCCCAAAATGGCACCATTCCTGGCGTTAAACGCCCAGAATGGTACCCATTCTGGCGTTTAACGCCCAAAATGCCCCCTTACTGGCGTTTTTTCGCCAGTAAGCTCATTTTCTCTGCTTTTTGAGCTGAATCCTTCTGTAACTCTGTGATCTCCTTCATTTTTGATACTTGCCTCTGTAAGAACTAATCATACAACTTTCTAATGACTGGGTTGCCTCCCAGCAAGCGCTTCTTTACTGTCTTTAGCTGGACTTTCACTGAGAATCACTCAAGTCTCAGTTTTGAGCATTCCTGCTCAAAATTTCCTTCAAGATAGTGCTTGATTCTCTGTCCATTAACAATGAACTTCTTGTCAGAATCAATATCCCGAAGCTCAACATATCCATATGGTGATACTCCTGTAATCACATACGGACCCCTCCACCGGGATTTGAGTTTTCCTGGAAACAATTTGAGCCTGGAGTTGAAGAGCAGAACTTTCTGTCCTGGCTCAAAGACTCTGGTTGACAATCTTGTCATGCCACTTCTTTGCCTTTTCCTTATAAATTTTTGCATTTTCAAAGGCATTGAGTCTGAACTCCTAGCTCATTTAGCTGGAGCAGTCTTTTCTCACCAGCTAACTGTGCATCCATGTTTAGGAATCTGGTTGCCCAGTAGGCTTTATGTTCCAGTTCCACAGGCAAATGACAGGCCTTCCCATACACCAGTTGGTATGGAGAGGTGCCTATAGGAGTCTTGAATGCTGTTCTGTATGCCCACAGAGCATCATCCAAGCTCTTTGCCCAATCCTTTCTTCGGGCCATCACAGTCCGTTCTAGGATTCTTTTTAGCTCTCTGTTAGAGACTTCAGCTTGCCCATTTGTCTGTGGATGATACGGAGTTGCACTTTGGCTGATTCCATATCTAACCATAGCAGAGTATAGCTGTTTATTGCAGAAATGAGTGCCCCATCACTGATTAGCACTCTGGGGACGCCAAACCTGCTGAAAATGTTTTTCTGGAGGAATTTCAGCACGGTCTTGGTATCATTAGTGGGTGTAGCAATTGCTTCTACCCACTTAGATACATAGTCCACTGCCACCAGAATGTAAGTGTTTGAGTATGATGGTGGGAATGGCCCCATGAAGTCAATTCCCCATACATCAAACAATTCTATCTCTAATATCCCTTGTTGAGGCATGGCATATCCGTGAGGCAGGTTGCCAGCTCTTTGGCAACTGTCACAGTTACGCACAAACTCTCGGGAATCTTTATAGAGAGTAGGCCAGTAGAAGCCGCACTGGAGAACTTTAGTGGCTGTTCGCTCACTTCCAAAATGTCCTCCATAATGTGATCCATGGCAGTGCCATAGGATCCTTTGTGCTTCTTCTCTGGGTATACACCTGCGGATCACTCCGTCAGCACATCTCTTAAAGAGATATGGTTCATCCCAAAGGTTAGTACTTGGCATCTGAAATTAGTTCTTTCTCTGCACATAACTGTACTCTTTGGGTATGAACCTCACAGCTTTATAGTTTGCAATATCTGCAAACCATGGAGCTTCCTGAATGGCAAAGAGTTGCTCATCTGGAAAAGTCTCAGAGATCTCAGTAGAAAGGAGGGACGCCCCAGCTACTGGTTCTATTCTGGACAGATGATCAGCTACTTGATTCTCTGTCCCTTTTCTGTCTCTTATTTCTATATCAAACTCTTGCAGAAGCAATACCCATCTGATAAGCCTGGGTTTTGAATCCTGCTTTGTGAGTAAGTATTTAAGAGCAGCATGGTCAGTGTACACAATCACCTTTGATCCCACTAAGTAGGATCTAAACTTGTCAATGGCATAGACCACTGCAAGTAATTCTTTTCTGTGGTTGTGTAATTCTTCTGTGCATCATTTAGAACACGGCTAGCATAATAAATGACATGCAGAAGTTTGTTATGCCTCTGTCCCAACACTGCACCAATGGCATGATCACTGGCATCACACATTAATTCAAATGGTAATGCCCAATCTGGTGCAGAGATGACTGGTGCTGTGACCAGTTTAGCTTTCAGGGTCTCAAATGCCTGCAAACACTGTGTGTCAAACACAAATGGCGTGTCAGCAGCTAACAGGTTACTCAAGGTTTAGCAATTTTCGAAAATCCTTGATAAACCTTCTATAGAATCCTGCATGCCCAAGAAAGCTTCTGATGCCTTAACATTGGCAGGTGGTGGTAATTTTCAATTACCTCTACCTTTGCCTTATCCACCTCTATTCCCCTGCTTGAAATTTTGTGCCCAAGGACAATTCCTTCAGTCACCATAAAGTGGCATTTCTCCCAGTTTAAAACCAGGTTAGTCTCTTTGGCATCTTTTCAGGACAAGTGATAGGTGGTTAAGACAGGAGCTAAATGAGTCTCCATATACTGAGAAGTCATCCATGAAGACTTCCAGAAATTTCTCTACCATATCTGAGAAGATAGAGAGCATGCACTTTGAAAGGTTGTGCATTGCACAGACCAAAAGGCATTCTCCTATAGGCAAATACGCCAGAAGGGCATGTGAATGCTGTTTTCTCTTGGTCTTGAGGATCTACTGCAATTTGGTTGTAGCCTGAGTAGCCATCTAAAAAGCAGTAGTAATCATGACCAGCTAGTCTTAGCATTGGTCTATGAATAGTAAAGGAAAATGATCCTTTCTGGTGGCTGTATTGAGTCTTCTGTAGTCAATACACATGCGCCACCCTGTGACTGTCCTTGTAGGAACCAGTTCATTTTTTCATTATGAACTACTGTCATGCCTCCCTTTGGGAACAACTTGGACAGGGCTCACCAGGGGCTATCAGAAATAGGATAAATAATCCCAGCCTCCATAGTTTAGTGACCTCTTCTGCACCACTCCTTCATGGCAGGATTTAGCCTCCTCTGTGGTTGAACCACTGGTTTGGCATTATCCTCCAATAGGATCTTGTGCATGCATCTAGCTGGGCTAATGCCTTTGAGATCACTGATGGACCACCCAAGAGCTGTCTTGTGTCCTTAGCACTTTAATCAGTGCTTCCTCTTCCTGTGGATTTAAAGCTGAGCTTATAATCACTGGAAAGTGTCACCCTCTCCCAGAAATGCATATTTCAGGGATGATGGTAGTGGTTGAGTTCAGGCTTAGGAGGCTTATCCCTCCTGAGGAATTTCGAAAATTCCTTTGCCTCCTCTGGCTCTTCCTGATCAGTTTGAGCATCTTTGAAGATGTCCTCAAGCTCTGATTCTAGGCTTTCAGCCATATTGATCTCTTCTACCAGAGAGTCAATAATGTCAGCGTCCATGCAGTCCTCTGGTGTGTCTGGATGCTGCATAGCTTTTACAGCATTCAACTTGAACTCATCCTCATTGACTCTCAGGGTTACTTCCCCTTTTGTACATTAATGAGAGTTCGTCCAGTTGCTAGAAGGGTCTTCCTAGAATGAGAGTTGCACTTTTGTGCTCCTCCATTCCAGCACCACAAAGTCAGTTGGAAAGGCAAATGGCCCAACCTTGACAATCATGTCCTCTATTATGCCTGATGGGTGTTTAATGGAGCCATCAGCAAGTTGGAGGCATATCCTGGTTGGTTTGACTTCTCCAATCAACCCAAGCTTTCTGATAGTGGATGCAGGTATTAGATTGATGCTTGCTCCAAGATCACATAAAGCTATCTTGGTGCAAGTGCCTTCTAATGTGCATGGTATCAGAAAGCTTCCAGGATCTTGAAGCTTTTCTGGTAAGCTTTTAGAATGACTGCACTGCATTCTTCAGTGAGAACACTTTTTCAGTTTCTCTCAGTCCTTCTTATGACTTAAGATCTCTTTCATGAACTTAGCATAAGAAGGTATTTGCTCAAGTGCCTCTGCAAAAGGAATCTTTATTTCAAGAGTCCTTAAATAGTCTGCAAAGCGAGCAAATTGCTTATCCTGTTCCGCTTTGCGGAGTTTCTGAGGATAAGGCATCTTGGCTTGATATTCTTCAACCTTAGATGCTGCAGGTTTATTCCGTACAGAAGTGGTGAAGAAGCCTTGTTAGAGGGATTGCTGTCAGCACTCTCAGGTGTCTGATCCTCCCTTGGCGTTTGGACGCCAGAATTGGGTGGAAAATGGGCGTTTAACGCCAACTTTTCCCCTTTCTGGCGTTTGAATGCCAGAACTGGGCAAGGAATGGGCGTTTAACGCCATTTTTCCTTCCCTTTCTGGCGTTTGAACGCCAATATTCCTCTCTGGGCTCTTACTGTCCTCAGAGGGATTTTGAACAGTGGTTGGTTGTCCTCTGTCAATTGTTCCTTGTTTGGCTTTTGCTCTTTGAACAGTGTTATTCAAGGTCTTTCCACTCTCAATTGAACTGCTTGGCACTCCTCAGTTATGGTTAGATATTTGCTGTTTTGCTTGATTCAACTGTAGTTCTATGCTTTTATTAGCAACTTTAGTTTCATTGAGCATCTCTTTAAATTCTGCTAACTGTTCTCATCAGGAGCAGTTGTTGATTAAGCTCATTCATCTGTTCTTGAGGATTAGGATCAGTGACTAATGCCATGACTTCCTCCTTTGGGACGTGCTCATTGCTAGAATACAAGTATTGGTTTCTAGCAACAGTGTCTATGAGCTCTTGAGCTTCTTCAATTGTCTTCCTCATGTGTATAGATCCACCAGCTGAGTGGTCTAAAGACATATGAGCTTTTTCTGTAAGCCCATAGTAGAAAATATCTAACTGGACCCACTCTGAAAACATTTCAGAGGGACATTTTCTTAGCATACCTCTATACCTCTCTCAGGCATTGTAAAGGGATTCATTATCCTCTTGTTTAAAGCCTTGGATGTCCAGCCTTAGCTGTGTCATCCTCTTTGGAGGGTAAAAATGATTCAGGAATTTGTCTGACAACTGTTTCCATGTCTTTATGCTTGCTGTAGGTTGGTTGTTCAGCCACCTTTTAGCTTGATCTTTTACAGCAAATGGAAACAGTAATAGTCTGTAGACATCCTGATCTACCT